>NW_026060894.1:2407500-2410000 GCF_929443795.1 Astur gentilis | reverse complement strand
ATCCGGTTGTGCCTGTGAATAGGCTGCAGGGGGACGGTGAAGATCAGCAACAGCTTTCAGGGCTGCCACCTTCCGTGTGGGACAAGGAGCCGGACGTGTGCCTTTTCGGAATCGGGCTCTGCCGAGGACGAGAGCCATGAGATGTTCCTCCTCTGGGCAAGCCCGGGTCCCAGATCCTGTTGTGCCTGTGAATAGGCTGCAGGGGGACGGTGAAGACCAGCAACAGCTTTCAGGGCTGCCACCTTCCGTGTGGGACAAGGAGCCGGACGTGTGCCTTTTCGGAAACAGGCTCTGCCGAGTACGAGACACTAACCCTGACCCTAACCCTAACCCTAACCCGTAACCCTAACCCTAAGCCCATCCCTAACGACCCTAACCCTAACCCTAATCCTAAGCACTTAACACTAACCCTAACCCTAAACCCTAACCCTAACCCTAACTGTAACACTAACCCGGACCCTATCTCCTAACCCTAACGCTAACCCTAACACCTAAGCCTAACCCTAAACCTAACCCTAAACCTAACCCTAACCCTAACCCTAACCCCAACCCTAACCCTAACCCTAACCCCTAACTGTAAACCTTTTCTGACAAGTTGCAGGATGTGTGCCGTTTCCAAAACAGGTTCTGCTGAGGACGAGAGCCATGAGATTTTCCTCCTCTGGGCAAGCCCGTATCCCAGATCCTGTTGTGCCTGTGAATAGGCTGCAGGGGTACGGTGAAGACCAGCAACATCTTTCAGGGCTGCCACCTTCCGTGTGGGACAAGGAGCCGGACGTGTGCCTTTCCGGAATCAGGCTCTGCCGAGGACGAGAGCCATGAGATGTTCCTCCTCTGGGCAAGCCCCGGTCCCAGATCCTGTTGTGCCTGTGAATAGGCTGCAGGGGGACGGTGAAGACCAGCAACATCTTTCCGGCCTGCCACCTTCCGTGTGGGACAAGGAGCCGGACGTGTGCCTTTCCAGAATCAGACTCTGCCGAGGACGAGAGCCATGAGATGTTCCTCCTCTGGGCAAGCCCGGGTCCCAGATCCTGTTGTGCCTGTGAATAGGCTGCAGGGGGACGGTGAAGACCAGCAACATCTTTCCGGGCTGCCACCTTCCGTGTCGGACAAGGAGCCGGACGTATGACTTTTCAAAAATAGGCTCTGCCGAGGACGAGAGCCATGATATGTTCCTCCTCTGGGCAAGCCCGGGTCCTGAATCCTATTGTACCTGTGAATAGGCTGCAGGGGGACGGTGAAGACCAGCAACAGCTTTCAGGGCTGCCACCTTCCGTGTGGGAGAAGGAGCCGGACGTGTGCCTTTTCGGAAACAGGCTCTGCCGAGGACGAGAGACATGAGATGTTCCTCCTCTGGGCAAACCGGGGTCCCAGATACTGTTGTACCTGTGAATAAGCTGCAGGGGGACGGTGAAGACCAGCAACAGCATTCAGGGCTGCCACCTTCCGTGTGGGAGAAGGAGCCGGACGTATGCCTTTTCGGAAACAGGCTCTGCCGAGGACGAGAGACTAACCCTGACCCTAACCCTAACCCTAACTCCTAACCCTAACCCTAAGCCCATCCCTAACGACCCTAACCCTAACCCTAACTCTAAGTCCTTAACACTAACCCTAACCCTAAACCCTAACCCTAACCCTAACTGTAACCCTAACCCGGACCCTATCTCCTAACCCTAACCCTAACCCTAACCCCTAAGCCTAACCCTAACCCTAACCCTAAACCTAACCCTAACCCTAACCCTAACCCTAACCCCAACCCTAACCCTAACGCTAACCCCTAACTGTAAACCTTTTCTGACAAGTTGCAGGATGTGTGCCGTTTCCGAAACAGGTTCGGCTGAGGACGAGAGCCATGAGATTTTCCTCCTCTGGGCAAGCCCGTATCCCAGATCCTGTTGTGCCTGTGAATAGGCTGCAGGGGGACGGTGAAGACCAGCAACATCTTTCAGGGCTGCCACCTTCCGTGTGGGACAAGGAGCCGGACGTGTGCCTTTCCGGAATCAGGCTCTGCCGAGAACGAGAGCCATGAGATGTTCCTCCTCTAGGCAAGCCCGGGTCCCAGATCCTGTTGTGCCTGTGAATAGGCTGCAGGGGGATGGTGAAGACCAGCAACATCTTTCCAGCCTGCCACCTTCCGTGTGGGACACGGAGCCGGACGTGTGCCTTTCCAGAATCAGGCTCTGCCGAGGACGAGAGCCATGAGATGTTCCTCCTCTGGGCAAGCCCCGGTCCCAGATCCTGTTGTGCCTGTGAATAGGCTGCAGGGGGACGGTGAATACCAGCAACATCTTTCCGGCCTGCCACCTTCCGTGTGGGACAAGGATCCGGACGTGTGCCTTTCCAGAATCAGACTCTGCCGAGGACGAGAGTCATGAGATGTTCCTCCTCTGGGCAAGCCCGTATCCCAGATCCTGTTGTGCCTGTGAATAGGCTGCAGGGGTACGGTGAAGACCAGCAACATCTTTCAGGGCTGCCACCTTCCGTGTGGGACAAGGAGCCG
>NW_026060894.1:2387500-2402500 GCF_929443795.1 Astur gentilis | reverse complement strand
TGAATCCTATTGTACCTGTGAATAGGCTGCAGGGGGACGGTGAAGACCAGCAACAGCTTTCAGGGCTGCCACCTTCCGTGTGGGAGAAGGAGCCGGACGTGTGCCTTTTCTTAAACAGGCTCTGCCGAGGACGAGAGACATGAGATGTTCCTCCTCTGGGCAAACCGGGGTCCCAGATACTGTTGTACCTGTGAATAAGCTTCAGGGGGACGGTGAAGACCAGCAACAGCATTCAGGGCTGCCACCTTCCGTGTGGGAGAAGGAGCCGGACGTATGCCTTTTCGGAAACAGGCTCTGCCGAGGACGAGAGACTAACCCTGACCCTAACCCTAACCCTAACTCCTAACCCTAACCCTAAGCCCATCCCTAACGACCCTAACCCTAACCCTAACTCTAAGTCCTTAACACTAACCCTAACCCTAAACCCTAACCCTAACCCTAACTGTAACCCTAACCCGGACCCTATCTCCTAACCCTAACCCTAACCCTAACCCCTAAGCCTAACCCTAACCCTAACCCTAAACCTAACCCTAACCCTAACCCTAACCCCAACCCTAACCCTAACGCTAACCCCTAACTGTAAACCTTTTCTGACAAGTTGCAGGATGTGTGCCGTTTCCGAAACAGGTTTGGCTGAGGACGAGAGCCATGAGATTTTCCTCCTCTGGGCAAGCCCGTATCCCAGATCCTGTTGTGCCTGTGAATAGACTGCAGGGGGACGGTGAAGACCAGCAACATCTTTCAGGGCTGCCACCTTCCGTGTGGGACAAGGAGCCGGACGTGTGCCTTTCCGGAATCAGGCTCTGCCGAGAACGAGAGCCATGAGATGTTCCTCCTCTAGGCAAGCCCGGGTCCCAGATCCTGTTGTGCCTGTGAATAGGCTGCAGGGGGATGGTGAAGACCAGCAACATCTTTCCAGCCTGCCACCTTCCGTGTGGGACAAGGAGCCGGACGTGTGCCTTTCCAGAATCAGGCTCTGCCGAGGACGAGAGCCATGAGATGTTCCTCCTCTGGGCAAGCCCGGGTCCCAGATCCTGTCGTACCTGTGAATAGGCTGCAGGGGGACGGTGAAGACCAGCAACAGCTTTCAGGGCTGCCACCTTCCTTATGGGACAAGGAGCCGGATGTGTGCCTTTTCGGAATCGGGCTCTGCCGAGGAAGAGAGCCATGAGATGTCCCTCCTCTGGGCATGCCCGGGTCCTGAATCCTGTTGTGACTGTGAATAGGCTGCAGGGGGACGGTGAAGATCAGCAACAGCTTTCAGGGCTGCCACCTTCCGTGTGGGACAAGGAGCCGGACGTGTGCCTTTTCGGAATCGGGCTCTGCCGAGGACGAGAGCCATGAGATGTTCCTCCTCTGGGCAAGCCCGGGTCCTGAATCCTGTTGTGCCTGTGAATAGGCTGCAGGGGGACAGTGAAGACCAGCAACACCTTTCAGGGCTGCCACCTTCCGTGTGGGACAAGGAGCCGGACGTGTGCCTTTACGGGAAGAGGCTCTGCCGAGGACAAGAGCCATGATATGTTCCTCCTCTGGGCGTGCCCGTGTCCCAGATCCTGTTGTGCCTTTTAATAAGCTGCAGGGGGACGGTGAAGACCAGCAACATCTTTCCGGCCTGCCACCTTCCGTGTGGGAGAAGGAGCCGGACGTGTGCCTTTTCGGAAACAGGCTCTGCCGAGGACGAGAGACTAACCCTGACCCTAACCCTAACCCTAACCCCTAACCCTAACCCTAAGCCCATCCCTAACGACCCTAACCCTAACCCTAACCCTAAGCCCTTAACACTAACCCTAACCCTAAACCCTAATCCTAACCCTAACTGTAACCCTAACCCGGACCCTATCTCCTAACCCTAAACCTAACCCTAACCCTAACCCTAACCCTAACCCCAACCCTAACCCTAACCCTAACCCCTAACTGTAAACCTTTTCTGACAAGTTGCAGGATGTGTGCCGTTTCCGAAACAGGTTCTGCTGAGGACGAGAGCCATGAGATTTTCCTCCTCTGGGCAAGCCCGTATCCCAGATCCTGTTGTGCCTGTGAATAGGCAGCAGGGGGACGGTGAAGACCAGCAACATCTTTCAGGGCTGCCACCTTCCGTGTGGGACAAGGAGCCGGACGTGTGCCTTTCCGGAATCAGGCTCTGCCGAGAACGAGAGCCATGAGATGTTCCTCCTCTAGGCAAGCCCGGGTCCCAGATCCTGTTGTGCCTGTGAATAGGCTGCAGGGGGATGGTGAAGACCAGCAACATCTTTCCAGCCTGCCACCTTCCGTGTGGGACACAGAGCCGGACGTGTGCCTTTCCAGAATCAGGCTCTGCCGAGGACGAGAGCCATGAGATGTTCCTCCTCTGGGCAAGCCCGGGTCCCAGATCCTGTCATACCTGTAAATAGGCTGCAGGGGGACGGTGAAGACCAGCAGCAGCTTTCAGGGCTGCCACCTTCCGTGTGGGACAAGGAGCCGGACGTGTGCCTTTTAGGAATCGGGCTCTGCCGAGGACGAGAGCCATGAGATGTTCCTCCTCTGGGCAAGCCCGGGTCCTGAATCCTATTGTACCTGTGAATAGGCTGCAGGGGGACGGTGAAGACCAGCAACAGCTTTCAGGGCTGCCACCTTCCGTGTGGGAGAAGGAGCCGGACGTGTGCCTTTTCGGAAATAGGCTCTGCCGAGGACGAGAGACATGAGATGTTCCTCCTCTGGGCAAACCGGGGTCCCAGATACTGTTGTACCTGTGAATAAGCTGCAGGGGGACGGTGAAGACCAGCAACAGCATTCAGGGCTGCCACCTTCCGTGTGGGAGAAGGAGCCGGACGTATGCCTTTTCGGAAACAGGCTCTGCCGAGGACGAGAGACTAACCCTGACCCTAACCCTAACCCTAACTCCTAACCCTAACCCTAAGCCCATCCCTAACGACCCTAACCCTAACCCTAACTCTAAGTCCTTAACACTAACCCTAACCCTAAACCCTAACCCTAACCCTAACTGTAACCCTAACCCGGACCCTATCTCCTAACCCTAACCCTAACCCTAACCCCTAAGCCTAACCCTAACCCTAACCCTAAACCTAACCCTAACCCTAACCCTAACCCTAACCCCAACCCTAACCCTAACCCTAACCCCTAACTGTAAACCTTTTCTGACAAGTTGCAGGATGTGTGCCGTTTCCGAAACAGGTTCTGCTGAGGACGAGAGCCATGAGATTTTCCTCCTCTGGGCAAGCCCGTATCCCAGATCCTGTTGTGCCTGTGAATAGGCAGCAGGGGGACGGTGAAGACCAGCAACATCTTTCAGGGCTGCCACCTTCCGTGTGGGACAAGGAGCCGGACGTGTGCCTTTCCGGAATCAGGCTCTGCCGAGAACGAGAGCCATGAGATGTTCCTCCTCTAGGCAAGCCCGGGTCCCAGATCCTGTTGTGCCTGTGAATAGGCTGCAGGGGGATGGTGAAGACCAGCAACATCTTTCCAGCCTGCCACCTTCCGTGTGGGACACGGAGCCGGACGTGTGCCTTTCCAGAATCAGGCTCTGCCGAGGACGAGAGCCATGAGATGTTCCTCCTCTGGGCAAGCCCGTATCCCAGATCCTGTTGTTCCTGTGAATAGGCTGCAGGGGTACGGTGAAGACCAGCAACATCTTTCAGGGCTGCCACCTTCCTTATGGGACAAGGAGCCGGATGTGTGCCTTTTCGGAATCGGGCTCTGCCGAGGAAGAGAGCCATGAGATGTCCCTCCTCTGGGCATGCCCGGGTCCTGAATCCTGTTGTGCCTGTGAATAGGCTGCAGGGGGACGGTGAAGATCAGCAACAGCTTTCAGGGCTGCCACCTTCCGTGTGGGACAAGGAGCCGGACGTGTGCCTTTTCGGAATCGGGCTCTGCCGAGGACGAGAGCCATGAGATGTTCCTCCTCTGGGCAAGCCCGGGTCCCAGATCCTGTTGTGCCTGTGAATAGGCTGCAGGGGGACGGTGAAGACCAGCAACAGCTTTCAGGGCTGCCACCTTCCGTGTGGGACAAGGAGCCGGACGTGTGCCTTTTCGGAAACAGGCTCTGCCGAGTACGAGACACTAACCCTGACCCTAACCCTAACCCTAACCCCTAACCCTAACCCTAAGCCCATCCCTAACGACCCTAACCCTAACCCTAATCCTAAGCACTTAACACTAACCCTAACCCTAAACCCTAACCCTAACCCTAACTGTAACACTAACCCGGACCCTATCTCCTAACCCTAACGCTAACCCTAACCCCTAAGCCTAACCCTAACCCTAACCCTAACCCTAACCCTAACCCTAACCCTAACCCCAACCCTAACCCTAACCCTAACCCCTAACTGTAAACCTTTTCTGACAAGTTGCAGGATGTGTGCCGTTTCCGAAACAGGTTCTGCTGAGGACGAGAGCCATGAGATTTTCCTCCTCTGGGCAAGCCCGTATCCCAGATACTGTTGTGCCTGTGAATAGGCTGCAGGGGTACGGTGAAGACCAGCAACATCTTTCAGGGCTGCCACCTTCCGTGTGGGACAAGGAGCCGGACGTGTGCCTTTCCGGAATCAGGCTCTGCCGAGGACGAGAGCCATGAGATGTTCCTCCTCTGGGCAAGCCCCGGTCCCAGATCCTGTTGTGCCTGTGAATAGGCTGCAGGGGGACGGTGAAGACCAGCAACATCTTTCCGGCCTGCCACCTTCCGTGTGGGACACGGAGCCGGACGTGTGCCTTTCCAGAATCAGACTCTGCCGAGGATGAGAGCCATGAGATGTTCCTCCTCTGGGCAAGCCCGGGTCCCAGATCCTGTTGTGCCTGTGAATAGGCTGCAGGGGGACGGTGAAGACCAGCAACATCTTTCCGGCCTGCCACCTTCCGTGTCGGACAAGGAGCCGGACGTATGACTTTTCAAAAATAGGCTCTGCCGAGGACGAGAGCCATGATATGTTCCTCCTCTGGGCAAGCCCGGGTCCTGAATCCTATTGTACCTGTGAATAGGCTGCAGGGGGACGGTGAAGACCAGCAACATCTTTCCGGCCTGCCACCTTCCGTGTCGGACAAGGAGCCGGACGTATGACTTTTCAAAAATAGGCTCTGCCGAGGACGAGAGCCATGATATGTTCCTCCTCTGGGCAAGCCCGGGTCCTGAATCCTATTGTACCTGTGAATAGGCTGCAGGGGGACGGTGAAGACCAGCAACAGCTTTCAGGGCTGCCACCTTCCGTGTGGGAGAAGGAGCCGGACGTGTGCCTTTTCGGAAACAGGCTCTGCCGAGGACGAGAGACATGAGATGTTCCTCCTCTGGGCAAACCGGGGTCCCAGATACTGTTGTACCTGTGAATAAGCTGCAGGGGGACGGTGAAGACCAGCAACAGCATTCAGGGCTGCCACCTTCCGTGTGGGAGAAGGAGCCGGACGTATGCCTTTTCGGAAACAGGCTCTGCCGAGGACGAGAGACTAACCCTGACCCTAACCCTAACCCTAACTCCTAACCCTAACCCTAAGCCCATCCCTAACGACCCTAACCCTAACCCTAACTCTAAGTCCTTAACACTAACCCTAACCCTAAACCCTAACCCTAACCCTAACTGTAACCCTAACCCGGACCCTATCTCCTAACCTTAACCCTAACCCTAACCCCTAAGCCTAACCCTAACCCTAACCCTAAACCTAACCCTAACCCTAACCCTAACCCTAACCCCAACCCTAACCCTAACGCTAACCCCTAACTGTAAACCTTTTCTGACAAGTTGCAGGATGTGTGCCGTTTCCGAAACAGGTTTGGCTGAGGACGAGAGCCATGAGATTTTCCTCCTCTGGGCAAGCCCGTATCCCAGATCCTGTTGTGCCTGTGAATAGGCTGCAGGGGGACGGTGAAGACCAGCAACATCTTTCAGGGCTGCCACCTTCCGTGTGGGACAAGGAGCCGGACGTGTGCCTTTCCGGAATCAGGCTCTGCCGAGAACGAGAGCCATGAGATGTTCCTCCTCTAGGCAAGCCCGGGTCCCAGATCCTGTTGTGCCTGTGAATAGGCTGCAGGGGGATGGTGAAGACCAGCAACATCTTTCCAGCCTGCCACCTTCCGTGTGGGACAAGGAGCCGGACGTGTGCCTTTCCAGAATCAGTCTCTGCCGAGGACGAGAGCCATGAGATGTTCCTCCTCTGGGCAAGCCCGGGTCCCAGATCCTGTCGTACCTGTGAATAGGCTGCAGGGGGACGGTGAAGACCAGCAACAGCTTTCAGGGCTGCCACCTTCCTTATGGGACAAGGAGCCGGATGTGTGCCTTTTCGGAATCGGGCTCTGCCGAGGAAGAGAGCCATGAGATGTCCCTCCTCTGGGCATGCCCGGGTCCTGAATTCTGTTGTGCCTGTGAATAGGCTGCAGGGGGACGGTGAAGATCAGCAACAGCTTTCAGGGCTGCCACCTTCCGTGTGGGACAAGGAGCCGGACGTGTGCCTTTTCGGAATCGGGCTCTGCCGAGGACGAGAGCCATGAGATGTTCCTCCTCTGGGCAAGCCCGGGTCCTGAATCCTGTTGTGCCTGTGAATAGGCTGCAGGGGGACAGTGAAGACCAGCAACACCTTTCAGGGCTGCCACCTTCCGTGTGGGACAAGGAGCCGGACGTGTGCCTTTACGGGAAGAGGCTCTGCCGAGGACAAGAGCCATGATATGTTCCTCCTCTGGGCGTGCCCGTGTCCCAGATCCTGTTGTGCCTTTTAATAAGCTGCAGGGGGACGGTGAAGACCAGCAACATCTTTCCGGCCTGCCACCTTCCGTGTGGGACAAGGAGCCGGAAGTGTGCCTTTTCGGAATCAGGCTCTGCCGAGGACGAGAGCCATGAGATGTTCCTCCTCTGGGCAAGCCCGGGTCCTGAATCCTGTTGTACCTGTGAATAGGCTGCAGGGGGACGGTGAAGACCAGCAACAGCTTTCAGGGCTGCCACCTTCCGTGTGGGAGAAGGAGCCGGACGTGTGCCTTTTCGGAAACAGGCTCTGCCGAGGACGAGAGACTAATCCTGACCCTAACCCTAACCCTAACCCCTAACCCTAACCCTAAGCCCATCCCTAACGACCCTAACCCTAACCCTAACCCTAAGCCCTTAACACTAACCCTAACCCTAAACCCTAACCCTAACCCTAACTGTAACCCTAACCCGGACCCTATCTCCTAACCCTAAACCTAACCCTAACCCTAACCCTAACCCTAACCCCAACCCTAACCCTAACCCTAACCCCTAACTGTAAACCTTTTCTAACAAGTTGCAGGATGTGTGCCGTTTCCGAAACAGGTTCTGCTGAGGACGAGAGCCATGAGATTTTCCTCCTCTGGGCAAGCCCGTATCCCAGATCCTGTTGTGCCTGTGAATAGGCAGCA
This sequence comes from Astur gentilis, assembly GCF_929443795.1. Lineage (NCBI taxonomy): Eukaryota > Metazoa > Chordata > Aves > Accipitriformes > Accipitridae > Astur > Astur gentilis. Next base: position 2,395,152 of record NW_026060894.1, on the reverse strand, counting down.
GGGGGACGGTGAAGACCAGCAACATCTTTCAGGGCTGCCACCTTCCGTGTGGGACAAGGAGCCGGACGTGTGCCTTTCCGGAATCAGGCTCTGCCGAGAACGAGAGCCATGAGATGTTCCTCCTCTAGGCAAGCCCGGGTCCCAGATCCTGTTGTGCCTGTGAATAGGCTGCAGGGGGATGGTGAAGACCAGCAACATCTTTCCAGCCTGCCACCTTCCGTGTGGGACACAGAGCCGGACGTGTGCCTTTCCAGAATCAGGCTCTGCCGAGGACGAGAGCCATGAGATGTTCCTCCTCTGGGCAAGCCCGGGTCCCAGATCCTGTCGTACCTGTGAATAGGCTGCAGGGGGACGGTGAAGACCAGCAACAGCTTTCAGGGCTGCCACATTCCGTGTGGGACAAGGAGCCGGACGTGTGCCTTTTCGGAATCGGGCTCTGCCGAGGACGAGAGCCATGAGATGTTCCTCCTCTGGGCAAGCCCGGGTCCTGAATCCTGTTGTGCCTGTGAATAGGCTGCAGGGGGACAGTGAAGACCAGCAACACCTTTCAGGGCTGCCACCTTCCGTGTGGGACAAGGAGCCGGACGTGTGCCTTTACGGGAAGAGGCTCTGCCGAGGACAAGAGCCATGATATGTTCCTCCTCTGGGCGTGCCCGTGTCCCAGATCCTGTTGTGCCTTTTAATAAGCTGCAGGGGGACGGTGAAGACCAGCAACATCTTTCCGGCCTGCCACCTTCCGTGTGGGACAAGGAGCCGGAAGTGTGCCTTTTCGGAATCAGGCTCTGCCGAGGACGAGAGCCATGAGATGTTCCTCCTCTGGGCAAGCCCGGGTCCTGAATCCTGTTGTACCTGTGAATAGGCTGCAGGGGGACGGTGAAGACCAGCAACAGCTTTCAGGGCTGCCACCTTCCGTGTGGGAGAAGGAGCCGGACGTGTGCCTTTTCGGAAACAGGCTCTGCCGAGGACGAGAGACTAACCCTGACCCTAACCCTAACCCTAACCCCTAACCCTAACCCTAAGCCCATCCCTAACGACCCTAACCCTAACCCTAACCCTAAGCCCTTAACACTAACCCTAACCCTAAACCCTAACCCTAACCCTAACTGTAACCCTAACCCGGACCCTATCTCCTAACCCTAAACCTAACCCTAACCCTAACCCTAACCCTAACCCCAACCCTAACCCTAACCCTAACCCCTAACTGTAAACCTTTTCTGACAAGTTGCAGGATGTGTGCCGTTTCCGAAACAGGTTCTGCTGAGGACGAGAGCCATGAGATTTTCCTCCTCTGGGCAAGCCCGTATCCCAGATCCTGTTGTGCCTGTGAATAGGCTGCAGGGGGACGGTGAAGACCAGCAACATCTTTCAGGGCTGCCACCTTCCGTGTGGGACAAGGAGCCGGACGTGTGCCTTTCCGGAATCAGGCTCTGCCGAGAACGAGAGCCATGAGATGTTCCTCCTCTAGGCAAGCCCGGGTCCCAGATCCTGTTGTGCCTGTGAATAGGCTGCAGGGGGATGGTGAAGACCAGCAACATCTTTCCAGCCTGCCACCTTCCGTGTGGGACACAGAGCCGGACGTGTGCCTTTCCAGAATCAGGCTCTGCCGAGGACGAGAGCCATGAGATGTTCCTCCTCTGGGCAAGCCCGGGTCCCAGATCCTGTCGTACCTGTGAATAGGCTGCAGGGGGACGGTGAAGCCCAGCAACAGCTTTCAGGGCTGCCACCTTCCGTGTGGGACAAGGAGCCGGACGTGTGCCTTTTCGGAATCGGGCTCTGCCGAGGACGAGAGCCATGAGATGTTCCTCCTCTGGGCAAGCCCGGGTCCTGAATCCTATTGTACCTGTGAATAGGCTGCAGGGGGACGGTGAAGACCAGCAACAGCTTTCAGGGCTGCCACCTTCCGTGTGGGAGAAGGAGCCGGACGTGTGCCTTTTCGGAAATAGGCTCTGCCGAGGACGAGAGACATGAGATGTTCCTCCTCTGGGCAAACCGGGGTCCCAGATACTGTTGTACCTGTGAATAAGCTGCAGGGGGACGGTGAAGACCAGCAACAGCATTCAGGGCTGCCACCTTCCGTGTGGGAGAAGGAGCCGGACGTATGCCTTTTCGGAAACAGGCTCTGCCGAGGACGAGAGACTAACCCTGACCCTAACCCTAACCCTAACTCCTAACCCTAACCCTAAGCCCATCCCTAACGACCCTAACCCTAACCCTAACTCTAAGTCCTTAACACTAACCCTAACCCTAAACCCTAACCCTAACCCTAACTGTAACCCTAACCCGGACCCTATCTCCTAACCCTAACCCTAACCCTAACCCCTAAGCCTAACCCTAACCCTAACCCTAAACCTAACCCTAACCCTAACCCTAACCCTAACCCCAACCCTAACCCTAACGCTAACCCCTAACTGTAAACCTTTTCTGACAAGTTGCAGGATGTGTGCCGTTTCCGAAACAGGTTCTGCTGAGGACGAGAGCCATGAGATTTTCCTCCTCTGGGCAAGCCCGTATCCCAGATCCTGTTGTGCCTGTGAATAGGCAGCAGGGGGACGGTGAAGACCAGCAACATCTTTCAGGGCTGCCACCTTCCGTGTGGGACAAGGAGCCGGACGTGTGCCTTTCCGGAATCAGGCTCTGCCGAGAACGAGAGCCATGAGATGTTCCTCCTCTAGGCAAGCCCGGGTCCCAGATCCTGTTGTGCCTGTGAATAGGCTGCAGGGGGATGGTGAAGACCAGCAACATCTTTCCAGCCTGCCACCTTCCGTGTGGGACACGGAGCCGGACGTGTGCCTTTCCAGAATCAGGCTCTGCCGAGGACGAGAGCCATGAGATGTTCCTCCTCTGGGCAAGCCCGGGTCCCAGATCCTGTTGTGCCTTTTAATAAGCTGCAGGGGGACGGTGAAGACCAGCAACATCTTTCCGGCCTGCCACCTTCCGTGTGGGACAAGGAGCCGGAAGTGTGCCTTTTCGGAATCAGGCTCTGCCGAGGACGAGAGCCATGAGATGTTCCTCCTCTGGGCAAGCCCGGGTCCTGAATCCTGTTGTACCTGTGAATAGGCTGCAGGGGGACGGTGAAGACCAGCAACAGCTTTCAGGGCTGCCACCTTCCGTGTGGGAGAAGGAGCCGGACGTGTGCCTTTTCGGAAACAGGCTCTGCCGAGGACGAGAGACTAACCCTGACCCTAACCCTAACCCTAACCCCTAACCCTAACCCTAAGCCCATCCCTAACGACCCTAACCCTAACCCTAACCCTAAGCCCTTAACACTAACCCTAACCCTAAACCCTAACCCTAACCCTAACTGTAACCCTAACCCGGACCCTATCTCCTAACCCTAAACCTAACCCTAACCCTAAACCTAACCCTAACCCTAACCCTAACCCTAACCCCAACCCTAACCCTAACCCTAACCCCTAACTGTAAACCTTTTCTGACAAGTTGCAGGATGTGTGCCGTTTCCGAAACAGGTTCTGCTGAGGACGAGAGCCATGAGATTTTCCTCCTCTGGGCAAGCCCGTATCCCAGATCCTGTTGTGCCTGTGAATAGGCAGCAGGGGGACGGTGAAGACCAGCAACATCTTTCAGGGCTGCCACCTTCCGTGTGGGACAAGGAGCCGGACGTGTGCCTTTCCGGAATCAGGCTCTGCCGAGAACGAGAGCCATGAGATGTTCCTCCTCTAGGCAAGCCCGGGTCCCAGATCCTGTTGTGCCTGTGAATAGGCTGCAGGGGGATGGTGAAGACCAGCAACATCTTTCCAGCCTGCCACCTTCCGTGTGGGACACAGAGCCGGACGTGTGCCTTTCCAGAATCAGGCTCTGCCGAGGACGAGAGCCATGAGATGTTCCTCCTCTGGGCAAGCCCGGGTCCCAGATCCTGTCGTCCCTGTGAATAGGCTGCAGGGGGACGGTGAAGACCAGCAACAGCTTTCAGGGCTGCCACATTCCGTGTGGGACAAGGAGCCGGACGTGTGCCTTTTCAGAATCGGGCTCTGCCGAGGACGAGAGCCATGAGATGTTCCTCCTCTGGGCAAGCCCGGGTCCTGAATCCTATTGTACCTGTGAATAGGCTGCAGGGGGACGGTGAAGACCAGCAACAGCTTTCAGGGCTGCCACCTTCCGTGTGGGAGAAGGAGCCGGACGTGTGCCTTTTCGGAAAAAGGCTCTGCCGAGGACGAGAGACATGAGATGTTCCTCCTCTGGGCAAACCGGGGTCCCAGATACTGTTGTACCTGTGAATAAGCTGCAGGGGGACGGTGAAGACCAGCAACAGCATTCAGGGCTGCCACCTTCCGTGTGGGAGAAGGAGCCGGACGTATGCCTTTTCGGAAACAGGCTCTGCCGAGGACGAGAGACTAACCCTGACCCTAACCCTAACCCTAACTCCTAACCCTAACCCTAAGCCCATCCCTAACGACCCTAACCCTAACCCTAACTCTAAGTCCTTAACACTAACCCTAACCCTAAACCCTAACCCTAACCCTAACTGTAACCCTAACCCGGACCCTATCTCCTAACCCTAACCCTAACCCTAACCCCTAAGCCTAACCCTAACCCTAACCCTTAAACTAACCCTAACCCTAACCCTAACCCCAACCCTAACCCTAACCCTAACCCCTAACTGTAAACCTTTTCTGACAAGTTGCAGGACGTGTGCCTTTCCGGAATCAGGTTCTGCTGAGGACGAGAGCCATGAGATGTTCCTCCTCTAGGCAAGCCCGGGTCCCAGATCCTGTTGTGCCTGTGAATAGGCTGCAGGGGGATGGTGAAGACCAGCAACATCTTTCCAGCCTGCCACCTTCCGTGTGGGACACGGAGCCGGACGTGTGCCTTTCCAGAATCAGGCTCTGCCGAGGACGAGAGCCATGAGATGTTCCTCCTCTGGGCAAGCCCCGGTCCCAGATCCTGTTGTGCCTGTGAATAGGCTGCAGGGGGACGGTGAATACCAGCAACATCTTTCCGGCCTGCCACCTTCCCTGTGGGACAAGGAGCCGGACGTGTGCCTTTCCAGAATCAGACTCTGCCGAGGACGAGAGTCATGAGATGTTCCTCCTCTGGGCAAGCCCGGGTCCCAGATCCTGTTGTGCCTGTGAATAGGCTGCAGGGGGACGGTGAAGACCAGCAACATCTTTCCGGCCTGCCACCTTCCGTGTCGTACAAGGAGCCGGACGTATGACTTTTCAAAAATAGGCTCTGCCGAGGACGAGAGCCATGATATGTTCCTCCTCTGGGCAAGCCCGGGTCCTGAATCCTGTTGTACCTGTGAATAGGCTGCAGGGGGACGGTGAAGACCAGCAACAGCTTTCAGGGCTGCCACCTTCCGTGTGGGAGAAGGAGCCGGACGTGTGCCTTTTCGGAAACAGGCTCTGCCGAGGACGAGAGACTAACCCTGACCCTAACCCTAACCCTAACCCCTAACCCTAACCCTAAGCCCATCCCTAACGACCCTAACCCTAACCCTAACCCTAAGCCCTTAACACTAACCCTAACCCTAAACCCTAACCCTAACCCTAACTGTAACCCTAACCCGGACCCTATCTCCTAACCCTAAACCTAACCCTAACCCTAAACCTAACCCTAACCCTAACCCTAACCCTAACCCCAACCCAAACCCTAACCCTAACCCCTAACTGTAAACCTTTTCTGACAAGTTGCAGGATGTGTGCCGTTTCCGAAACAGGTTCTGCTGAGGACGAGAGCCATGAGATTTTCCTCCTCTGGGCAAGCCCGTATCCCAGATCCTGTTGTGCCTGTGAATAGGCTGCAGGGGGACGGTGAAGACCAGCAACAGCTTTCAGGGCTGCCACCTTCCGTGTGGGACAAGGAGCCGGACGTGTGCCTTTCCGGAATCAGGCTCTGCCGAGAACGAGAGCCATGAGATGTTCCTCCTCTAGGCAAGCCCGGGTCCCAGATCCTGTTGTGCCTGTGAATAGGCTGCAGGGGGATGGTGAAGACCAGCAACATCTTTCCAGCCTGCCACCTTCCGTGTGGGACACGGAGCCGGACGTGTGCCTTTCCAGAATCAGGCTCTGCCGAGGACGAGAGCCATGAGATGTTCCTCCTCTGGGCAAGCCCGGGTCCCAGATCCTGTCGTACCTGTGAATAGGCTGCAGGGGGACGGTGAAGACCAGCAACAGCTTTCAGGGCTGCCACCTCCCTTATGGGACAAGGAGCCGGATGTGTGCCTTTTCGGAATCGGGCTCTGCCGAGGAAGAGAGCCATGAGATGTTCCTCCTCTGGGCATGCCCGGGTCCTGAATCCTGTTGTGCCTGTGAACAGGCTGCAGGGGGACGGTGAAGACCAGCAACAGCTTTCAGGGCTGCCACCTTCCGTGTGGGACAAGGAGCCGGACGTGTGCCTTTTCGGAATCGGGCTCTGCCGAGGACGAGAGCCATGAGATGTCCCTCCTCTGGGCAAGCCCGGGTCCTGAATCCTGTTGTGCCTGTGAATAGGCTGCAGGGGGACGGTGAAGACCAGCAACAGCTTTCAGGGCTGCCACCTTCCTTATGGGACAAGGAGCCGGACGTGTGCCTTTACGGGAAGAGGCTCTGCCGAGGACAAGAGCCATGATATGTTCCTCCTCTGGGCGTGCCCGTGTCCCAGATCCTGTTGTGCCTTTGAATAAGCTGCAGGGGGACGGTGAAGACCAGCAACATCTTTCCGGCCTGCCACCTTCCGTGTGGGACAAGGAGCCGGACGTGTGCCTTTTCGGAATCAGGCTCTGCCGAGGACGAGAGCCATGAGATGTTCCTCCTCTGGGCAAGCCCGGGTCCTGAATCCTGTTGTACCTGTGAATAGGCTGCAGGGGGACGGTGAAGACCAGCAACAGCTTTCAGGGCTGCCACCTTCCGTGTGGGAGAAGGAGCCGGACGTGTGCCTTTTCGGAAACAGGCTCTGCCGAGGACGAGAGACTAACCCTGACCCTAACCCTAACCCTAACCCCTAACCCTAACCCTAAGCCCATCCCTAACGACCCTAACCCTAACCCTAACCCTAAGCCCTTAACACTAACCCTAACCCTAAACCCTAACCCTAACCCTAACTGTAACCCTAACCCGGACCCTATCTCCTAACCCTAAACCTAACCCTAACCCTAAACCTAACCCTAACCCTAACCCTAACCCTAACCCCAACCCTAACCCTAACGCTAACCCCTAACTGTAAACCTTTTCTGACAAGTTGCAGGATGTGTGCCGTTTCCGAAACAGGTTCTGCTGAGGACGAGAGCCATGAGATTTTCCTCCTCTGGGCAAGCCCGTATCCCAGATCCTGTTGTGCCTGTGAATAGGCTGCAGGGGGACGGTGAAGACCAGCAACATCTTTCAGGGCTGCCACCTTCCGTGTGGGACAAGGAGCCGGACGTGTGCCTTTCCGGAATCAGGCTCTGCCGAGAACGAGAGCCATGAGATGTTCCTCCTCTAGGCAAGCCCGGGTCCCAGATCCTGTTGTGCCTGTGAATAGGCTGCAGGGGGATGGTGAACACCAGCAACATCTTTCCAGCCTGCCACCTTCCGTGTGGGACACGGAGCCGGACGTGTGCCTTTCCAGAATCAGGCTCTGCCGAGGACGAGAGCCATGAGATGTTCCTCCTCTGGGCAAGCCCGGGTCCCAGATCCTGTCGTACCTGTGAATAGGCTGCAGGGGGACGGTGAAGA
>NW_026060894.1:2377500-2380000 GCF_929443795.1 Astur gentilis | reverse complement strand
AAGTTGCAGGATGTGTGCCGTTTCCGAAACAGGTTCTGCTGAGGACGAGAGCCATGAGATTTTCCTCCTCTGGGCAAGCCCGTATCCCAGATCCTGTTGTGCCTGTGAATAGGCTGCAGGGGTACGGTGAAGACCAGCAACATCTTTCAGGGCTGCCACCTTCCGTGTGGGACAAGGAGCCGGACGTGTGCCTTCCGGAATCAGGCTCTGCCGAGAACGAGAGCCATGAGATGTTCCTCCTCTAGGCAAGCCCGGGTCCCAGATCCTGTTGTGCCTGTGAATAGGCTGCAGGGGGATGGTGAAGACCAGCAACATCTTTCCAGCCTGCCACCTTCCGTGTGGGACACGGAGCCGGACGTGTGCCTTTCCAGAATCAGGCTCTGCCGAGGACGAGAGCCATGAGATGTTCCTCCTCTGGGCAAGCCCGGGTCCCAGATCCTGTTGTGCCTGTGAATAGGCTGCAGACGGACGGTGAAGACCAGCAACAGCTTTCAGGGCGGCCACCTTCCGTGTGGGACAAGGAGCCGGACGTGTGCCTTTTCGGAAACAGGCTCTGCCGAGTACGAGACACTAACCCTGACCCTAACCCTAACCCTAACCCCTAACCCTATCCCTAAGCCCATCCCTAACGACCCTAACCCTAACCCTAATCCTAAGCACTTAACACTAACCCTAACCCTAAACCCTAACCCTAACCCTAACTGTAACACTAACCCGGACCCTATCTCCTAACCCTAACGCTAACCCTAACCCCTAAGCCTAACCCTAACCCTAACCCTAAACCTAACCCTAACCCTAACCCTAACCCCAACCCTAACCCTAACCCTAACCCCTAACTGTAAACCTTTTCTGACAAGTTGCAGGATGTGTGCCGTTTCCGAAACAGGTTCTGCTGAGGACGAGAGCCATGATATGTTCCTCCTCTGGGCAAGCCCGGGTCCTGAATCCTATTGTACCTGTGAATAGGCTGCAGGGGGACGGTGAAGACCAGCAACAGCTTTCAGGGCTGCCACCTTCCGTGTGGGAGAAGGAGCCGGACGTGTGCCTTTTCGGAAACAGGCTCTGCCGAGGACGAGAGACATGAGATGTTCCTCCTCTGGGCAAGCCGGGGTCCCAGATACTGTTGTACCTGTGAATATGCTGCAGGGGGACGGTGAAGACCAGCAACAGCATTCAGGGCTGCCACCTTCCGTGTGGGAGAAGGAGCCGGACGTGTGCCTTTCCGGAATCAGGCTCTGCCGAGGACGAGAGACTAACCCTGACCCTAACCCTAACCCTAACCCCTAACCCTAACCCTAAGCCCATCCCTAACGACCCTAACCCTAACCCTAACCCTAAGTCCTTAACACTAACCCTAACCCTAAACCCTAACCCTAACCCTAACTGTAACCCTAACCCGGACCCTATCTCCTAATCCTAACCCTAACCCTAACCCCTAAGCCTAACCCTAACCCTAACCCTAAACCTAACCCTAACCCTAACCCTAACCCTAACCCCAACCCTAACCCTAACGCTAACCCCTAACTGTAAACCTTTTCTGACAAGTTGCAGGATGTGTGCCGTTTCCGAAACAGGTTCTGCTGAGGACGAGAGCCATGAGATTTTCCTCCTCTGGGCAAGCCCGTATCCCAGATCCTGTTGTGCCTGTGAATAGGCTGCAGGGGGACGGTGAAGACCAGCAACATCTTTCAGGGCTGCCACCTTCCGTGTGGGACAAGGAGCCGGACGTGTGCCTTTCCGGAATCAGGCTCTGCCGAGAACGAGAGCCATGAGATGTTCCTCCTCTAGGCAAGCCCGGGTCCCAGATCCTGTTGTGCCTGTGAATAGGCTGCAGGGGGATGGTGAAGACCAGCAACATCTTTCCAGCCTGCCACCTTCCGTGTGGGACACGGAGCCGGACGTGTGCCTTTCCAGAATCAGGCTCTGCCGAGGACGAGAGCCATGAGATGTTCCTCCTCTGGGCAAGCCCGGGTCCCAGATCCTGTTGTGCCTGTGAATAGGCTGCAGGGGGACGGTGAAGACCAGCAACAGCTTTCAGGGCGGCCACCTTCCGTGTGGGACAAGGAGCCGGACGTGTGCCTTTTCGGAAACAGGCTCTGCCGAGTACGAGACACTAACCCTGACCCTAACCCTAACCCTAACCCCTAACCCTATCCCTAAGCCCATCCCTAACGACCCTAACCCTAACCCTAATCCTAAGCACTTAACACTAACCCTAACCCTAAACCCTAACCCTAACCCTAACTGTAACACTAACCCGGACCCTATCTCCCAACCCTAACGTTAACCCTAACCCCTAAGCCTAACCCTAACCCTAAACCTAACCCTAACCCTAACCCTAACCCTAACCCCAACCCTAACCCTAACCCTAACCCCTAACTGTAAACCTTTTCTGACAAGTTGCAGGATGTGTGCCGTTTCCGAAACAGGTTCTGCTGAGGACGAGAGCTATGATATGTTCCTCCTCTGGGCAAGCCCGGGTCCTGAATCCTATTGTACC
>NW_026060894.1:2350000-2375000 GCF_929443795.1 Astur gentilis | reverse complement strand
AGGACGAGAGCCATGAGATGTTCCTCCTCTGGGCAAGCCCGGGTCCCAGATCCTGTTGTGCCTGTGAATAGGCTGCAGGGGGACGGTGAAGACCAGCAACAGCTTTCAGGGCGGCCACCTTCCGTGTGGGACAAGGAGCCGGACGTGTGCCTTTTCGGAAACAGGCTCTGCCGAGTACGAGACACTAACCCTGACCCTAACCCTAACCCTAACCCCTAACCCTATCCCTAAGCCCATCCCTAACGACCCTAACCCTAACCCTAATCCTAAGCACTTAACACTAACCCTAACCCTAAACCCTAACCCTAACCCTAACTGTAACACTAACCCGGACCCTATCTCCTAACCCTAACGCTAACCCTAACCCCTAAGCCTAACCCTAACCCTAACCCTAAACCTAACCCTAACCCTAACCCTAACCCCAACCCTAACCCTAACCCTAACCCCTAACTGTAAACCTTTTCTGACAAGTTGCAGGATGTGTGCCGTTTCCGAAACAGGTTCTGCTGAGGACGAGAGCCATGATATGTTCCTCCTCTGGGCAAGCCCGGGTCCTGAATCCTGTTGTACCTGTGAATAGGCTGCAGGGGGACGGTGAAGACCAGCAACAGCTTTCAGGGCTGCCACCTTCCGTGTGGGAGAAGGAGCCGGACGTGTGCCTTTTCGGAAACAGGCTCTGCCGAGGACGAGAGACATGAGATGTTCCTCCTCTGGGCAAGCCGGGGTCCCAGATACTGTTGTACCTGTGAATAAGCTGCAGGGGGACGGTGAAGACCAGCAACAGCATTCAGGGCTGCCACCTTCCGTGTGGGAGAAGGAGCCGGACGTGTGCCTTTCCGGAATCAGGCTCTGCCGAGGACGAGAGACTAACCCTGACCCTAACCCTAACCCTAACCCCTAACCCTAACCCTAAGCCCATCCCTAACGACCCTAACCCTAACCCTAACCCTAAGTCCTTAACACTAACCCTAACCCTAAACCCTAACCCTAACCCTAACTGTAACCCTAACCCGGACCCTATCTCCTAACCCTAACCCTAACCCTAACCCCTAAGCCTAACCCTAACCCTAAACCTAAACCTAACCCTAACCCTAACCCTAACCCTAACCCCAACCCTAACCCTAATGCTAACCCCTAACTGTAAACCTTTTCTGACAAGTTGCAGGATGTGTGCCGTTTCCGAAACAGGTTCTGCTGAGGACGAGAGCCATGAGATTTTCCTCCTCTGGGCAAGCCCGTATCCCAGATCCTGTTGTGCCTGTGAATAGGCTGCAGGGGGACGGTGAAGACCAGCAACATCTTTCAGGGCTGCCACCTTCCGTGTGGGACAAGGAGCCGGACGTGTGCCTTTCCGGAATCAGGCTCTGCCGAGAACGAGAGCCATGAGATGTTCCTCCTCTAGGCAAGCCCGGGTCCCAGATCCTGTTGTGCCTGTGAATAGGCTGCAGGGGGATGGTGAAGACCAGCAACATCTTTCCAGCCTGCCACCTTCCGTGTGGGACACGGAGCCGGACGTGTGCCTTTCCAGAATCAGGCTCTGCCGAGGACGAGAGCCATGAGATGTTCCTCCTCTGGGCAAGCCCGGGTCCCAGATCCTGTCGTACCTGTGAATAGGCTGCAGGGGGACGGTGAAGACCAGCAACAGCTTTCAGGGCTGCCACCTTCCGTGTGGGACAAGGAGCCGGACGTGTGCCTTTTCGGAATCGGGCTCTGCCGAGGACGAGAGCCATGAGATGTTCCTCCTCTGGGCAAGCCCGGGTCCCAGATCCTGTTGTGCCTGTGAATAGGCTGCAGACGGACGGTGAAGACCAGCAACAGCTTTCAGGGCGGCCACCTTCCGTGTGGGACAAGGAGCCGGACGTGTGCCTTTTCGGAAACAGGCTCTGCCGAGTACGAGACACTAACCCTGACCCTAACCCTAACCCTAACCCCTAACCCAAACCCTAAGCCCATCCCTAACGACCCTAACCCTAACCCTAATCCTAAGCACTTAACACTAACCCTAACCCTAAACCCTAACCCTAACCCTAACTGTAACACTAACCCGGACCCTATCTCCTAACCCTAACGCTAACCCTAACCCCTAAGCCTAACCCTAACCCTAACCCTAAACCTAACCCTAACCCTTACCCTAACCCCAACCCTAACCCTAACCCTAACCCCTAACTGTAAACCTTTTCTGACAAGTTGCAGGATGTGTGCCGTTTCCGAAACAGGTTCTGCTGAGGACGAGAGCCATGAGATTTTCCTCCTCTGGGCAAGCCCGTATCCCAGATCCTGTTGTGCCTGTGAATAGGCTGCAGGGGTACGGTGAAGACCAGCAACATCTTTCAGGGCTGCCACCTTCCGTGTGGGACAAGGAGCCGGACGTGTGCCTTTCCGGAATCAGGCTCTGCCGAGGACGAGAGCCATGAGATGTTCCTCCTCTGGGCAAGCCCCGGTCCCAGATCCTGTTGTGCCTGTGAATAGGCTGCAGGGGGACGGTGAAGACCAGCAACATCTTTCCGGCCTGCCACCTTCCGTGTGGGACAAGGAGCCGGACGTGTGCCTTTCCAGAATCAGACTCTGCCGAGGACGAGAGCCATGAGATGTTCCTCCTCTGGGCAAGCCCGGGTCCCAGATCCTGTTGTGCCTGTGAATAGGCTGCAGGAGGATGGTGAAGACCAGCAACATCTTTCCGGCCTGCCACCTTCCGTGTCGGACAAGGAGCCGGACGTATGACTTTTCAAAAATAGGCTCTGCCGAGGACGAGAGCCATGATATGTTCCTCCTCTGGGCAAGCCCGGGTCCTGAATCCTATTGTACCTGTGAATAGGCTGCAGGGGGACGGTGAAGACCAGCAACAGCTTTCAGGGCTGCCACCTTCCGTGTGGGAGAAGGAGCCGGACGTGTGCCTTTTCGGAAACAGGCTCTGTCGAGGACGAGAGACATGAGATGTTCCTCCTCTGGGCAAGCCGGGGTCCCAGATACTGTTGTACCTGTGAATAAGCTGCAGGGGGACGGTGAAGACCAGCAACAGCATTCAGGGCTGCCACCTTCCGTGTGGGAGAAGGAGCCGGATGTGTGCCTTTCCGGAATCAGGCTCTGCCGAGGACGAGAGACTAACCCTGACCCTAACCCTAACCCTAACCCCTAACCCTAACCCTAAGCCCATCCCTAACGACCCTAAACCCTAACCCTAACCCTAAGTCCTTAACACTAACCCTAACCCTAAACCCTAACCCTAACCCTAACTGTAACCCTAACCCGGACCCTATCTCCTAACCCTAACCCTAACCCTAACCCCTAAGCCTAACCCTAACCCTAACCCTAAACCTAACCCTAACCCTAACCCTAACCCTAACCCCAACCCTAACCCTAACGCTAACCCCTAACTGTAAACCTTTTCTGACAAGTTGCAGGATGTGTGCCGTTTCCGAAACAGGTTCTGCTGAGGACGAGAGCCATGAGATTTTCCTCCTCTGGGCAAGCCCGTATCCCAGATCCTGTTGTGCCTGTGAATAGGCAGCAGGGGGACGGTGAAGACCAGCAACATCTTTCCAGCCTGCCACCTTCCGTGTGGGACAAGGAGCCGGACGTGTGCCTTTCCGGAATCAGGCTCTGCCGAGGACGAGAGCCATGAGATGTTCCTCCTCTAGGCAAGCCCGGGTCCCAGATCCTGTTGTGCCTGTGAATAGGCTGCAGGGGGACGGTGAAGACCAGCAACATCTTTCCAGCCTGCCACCTTCCGTGTGGGACACGGAGCCGGACGTGTGCCTTTCCAGAATCAGGCTCTGCCGAGGACGAGAGCCATGAGACGTTCCTCCTCTGGGCAAGCCCCGGTCCCAGATCCTGTTGTGCCTGTGAATAGGCTGCAGACGGACGGTGAAGACCAGCAACATCTTTCCAGCCTGCTACCTTCCTTGTGGGACAAGGAGCCGGACGTGTGCCTTTCCAGAATCAGACTCTGCCGAGGACGACAGCCATGAGATGTTCCTCCTCTGGGCAAGCCCGGGTCCCAGATCCTGTTGTGCCTGTGAATAGGCTGCAGGGGGACGGTGAAGACCAGCAACATCTTTCCGGGTGCCACCTTCCGTGTCGGACAAGGAGCCGGACGTATGACTTTTCAAAAATAGGCTCTGCCGAGGACGAGAGCCATGATATGTTCCTCCTCTGGGCAAGCCCGGGTCCTGAATCCTGTTGTACCTGTGAATAGGCTGCAGGGGGACGGTGAAGACCAGCAACAGCTTTCAGGGCTGCCACCTTCCGTGTGGGACAAGGAGCCGGACGTGTGCCTTTTCGGAAAGAGGCCCTGCCGAGGACGAGAGCCATGAGATGTTCCTCCTCTGGGCAAGCCCGGGTCCCAGATCCTGTTGTACCTATGAATAAGCTGCAGGGGGACGGTGAAGACCAGCAGCAGCTTTCAGGGCTGCGACCTTCCGTGTGGGACAAGGAGCGGGACGTGTGCCTTTTCGGAAACAGGCTCTGCCGAGGACGAAAGACTAACCCTGACCCTAACCCTAACCCTAACCCCTAACCCTAACCCTAAGCCCATCCCTAACGACCCTAACCCTAACCCTAACCCTAAGCCCTTAACACTAACCCTAACCCTAAACCCTAACCCTAACCCTAACTGTAACCCTAACCAGGACCCTATCTCCTAACCCTAACCCTAACCCTAACCCCTAAGCCTAACCCTAACCCTAAACCTAACCCTAACCCTAACACTAACCCTAACCCCAACCCTAACCCTAACCCTAACCCCTAACTGTAAACCTTTTCTGACAAGTTGCAGGATGTGTGCCGTTTCCGAAACAGGTTCTGCTGAGGACGAGAGCCATGAGATTTTCCTCCTCTGGGCAAGCCCGTATCCCAGATCCTGTTGTGCCTGTGAATAGGCTGCAGGGGGACGGTGAAGACCAGCAACAGCTTTCAGGGCTGCCACCTTCCGTGTGGGACAAGGAGCCGCACGTGTGCCTTTTCGGAAAGAGGCCCTGCCGAGGACGAGAGCCATGAGATGTTCCTCCTCTGGGCAAGCCCGCGTCCCAGATCCTGTTGTGCCTGTGAATAGGCTGCAGGGGGACGGTGAAGACCAGCAACAGCTTTCAGGGCTGCCACCTTCCGTGTGGGACAAGGAGCCGGACGTGTGCCTTTCCGGAATCAGGCTCTGCCGAGGACGAGAGACATGAGATGTTCCTCCTCTGGGCAAGCCCAGGTCCCAGATCCTGTTGTGCCTGTGAATAGGCTGCAGGGGGACGGTGAAGACCAGCAACATCTTTCCAGCCTGCCACCTTCCGTGTGGGACACGGAGCCGGACGTGTGCCTTTCCAGAATCAGGCTCTGCCGAGGACGAGAGCCATGAGACGTTCCTCCTCTGGGCAAGCCCCGGTCCCAGATCCTGTTTTGCCTGTGAATAGGCTGCAGACGGACGGTGAAGACCAGCAACATCTTTCCAGCCTGCTACCTTCCGTGTGGGACAAGGAGCCGGACGTGTGCCTTTCCAGAATCAGACTCTGCCGAGGACGACAGCCATGAGATGTTCCTCCTCTGGGCAGGCCCGGGTCCCAGATCCTGTTGTGCCTGTGAATAGGCTGCAGGGGGACGGTGAAGACCAGCAACATCTTTCCGGGTGCCACCTTCCGTGTCGGACAAGGAGCCGGACGTATGACTTTTCAAAAATAGGCTCTGCCGAGGACGAGAGCCATGATATGTTCCTCCTCTGGGCAAGCCCGGGTCCCAGATCCTGTTGTACCTGTGAATAAGCTGCAGGGGGACGGTGAAGACCAGCAACAGCTTTCAGGGCTGCCACCTTCTGTGTGGGACAAGGAGCCGGACGTGTGCCTTTTCGGAAACAGGCTCTGCCGAGGACGAGAGACTAACCCTGACCCTAAACGTAACCCTAACCCCTAACCCTAACCCTAAGCCCATCCCTAACGACCCTAACCCTAACCCTAACCCTAAGCCCTTAACACTATCCCTAACCCTAAACCCTAACCCTAACCCTAACTGTAACCCTAACCCGGACCCTATCTCCTAACCCTAACCCTAACCCTAACCCTAAACCTAACCCTAACCCTAACCCTAACCCGAACCCCAACCCTAACCCTAACCCTAACCCCTAACTGTAAACCTTTTCTGACAAGTTGCAGTATGTGTGCCGTTTCCGAAACAGGTTCTGCTGAGGACGAGAGCCATGAGATTTTCCTCCTCTGGGCAAGCCCGTATCCCAGATCCTGTTGTGCCTGTGAATAGGCTGCAGGGGGACGGTGAAGACCAGCAACATCTTTCAGGGCTGCCAGCTTCCGTGTGGGACAAGGAGCCGGACGTGTGCCTTTTCGGAAACAGGCTCTGCCGAGGACTAGAGACTAACCCTGACCCTAACCCTAACCCTAACCCTAATCGACCCAAACGCTAACCCTAACACTAACACCTAACCCTAACCCTAACCCTAACCCCTACCCTAACCCTAACCCTAATGGACCCTAACCCTAACCCTAACCCTAACCCCTAACCCTAACCCTAACCCTAATGGCCCTAAACCTAACCGTAACTCTGACCCTAACCCTAACCCTAAGCCTAACCCTAACCCCCTAAACCTAACCGTAACTCTAAACCTAACCCTAACCCTAACCCTAACCCTAACGCTAACCCCTAACTGTAAACCTTTTCTGACAAGTTGCAGGATGTGTGCCGTTTCCGAAACAGGTTCTGCTGAGGACGAGAGCCATGAGATTTTCCTCCTCTGGGCAAGCCCGTATCCCAGATCCTGTTGTGCCTGTGAATAGGCTGCAGGGGGACGGTGAAGACCAGCAACATCTTTCAGGGCTGCCACCTTCCGTGTGGGACAAGGAGCCGGACGTGTGCCTTTTCGGAAAGAGGCCCTGCCGAGGACGAGAGCCATGAGATGTTCCTCCTCTGGGCAAGCCCGCGTCCCAGATCCTGTTGTGCCTGTGAATAGGCTGCAGGGGGACGGTGAAGACCAGCAACAGCTTTCAGGGCTGCCACCTTCCGTGTGGGACAAGGAGCCGGACGTGTGCCTTTCCGGAATCAGGCTCTGCCGAGGACGAGAGACATGAGACGTTCCTCCTCTGGGCAAGCCCAGGTCCCAGATCCTGTTGTGCCTGTGAATAGGCTGCAGGGGGACGGTGAAGACCAGCAACATCTTTCCAGCCTGCCACCTTCCGTGTGGGACAAGGAGCCGGACGTGTGCCTTTCCAGAATCAGACTCTGCCGAGGACGACAGCCATGAGATGTTCCTCCTCTGGGCAAGCCCCGGTCCCAGATCCTGTTGTGCCTGTGAATAGGCTGCAGGGGGACGGTGAAGACCAGCAACATCTTTCCGGGTGCCACCTTCCGTGTCGGACAAGGAGCCGGACGTATGACTTTTCAAAAATAGGCTCTGCCGAGGACGAGAGCCATGATATGTTCCTCCTCTGGGCAAGCCCGGGTCCTGAATCCTGTTGTACCTGTGAATAGGCTGCAGGGGGACGGTGATGACCAGCAACAGCTTTCAGGGCTGCCACCTTCCGTGTGGGACAAGGAGCCGGACGTGTGCCTTTTCGGAAAGAGGCCCTGCCGAGGACGAGAGCCATGAGATGTTCCTCCTCTGGGCAATCCCGCGTCCCAGATCCTGTTGTGCCTGTGAATAGGCTGCAGGGGGACGGTGAAGACCAGCAACAGCTTTCAGGGCTGCCACATTCCGTGTGGGACAAGGAGCCGGACGTGTGCCTTTCCGGAATCAGGCTCTGCCGAGGACGAGAGCCATGAGATGTTCCTCCTCTGGGCAAGCCCGGGTCCCAGATCCTGTTGTACCTATGAATACGCTGCAGGGGGACGGTGAAGACCAGCAGCAGCT
Source organism: Astur gentilis (assembly GCF_929443795.1). Lineage (NCBI taxonomy): Eukaryota > Metazoa > Chordata > Aves > Accipitriformes > Accipitridae > Astur > Astur gentilis. The sequence goes on along the minus strand of NW_026060894.1, from coordinate 2,367,166 downwards.
TTCAGGGCTGCCACCTTCCGTGTGGGACAAGGAGCCGGACGTGTGCCTTTTCGGAAACAGGCTCTGCCGAGGACGAGAGACTAACCCTGACCCTAACCCTAACCCTAACCCCTAACCCTAACCCTAAGCCCATCCCTAACGACCCTAACCCTAACCCTAACCCTAAGCCCTTAACACTAACCCTAACCCTAAACCCTAACCCTAACCCTAACTGTAACCCTAACCAGGACCCTATCTCCTAACCCTAACCCTAACCCTAACCCCTAAGCCTAACCCTAACCCTAAACCTAACCCTAACCCTAACCCTAACCCTAACCCCAACCCTAACCCTAACCCTAACCCCTAACTGTAAACCTTTTCTGACAAGTTGCAGGATGTGTGCCGTTTCCGAAACAGGTTCTGCTGAGGACGAGAGCCATGAGATTTTCCTCCTCTGGGCAAGCCCGTATCCCAGATCCTGTTGTGCCTGTGAATAGGCTGCAGGGGGACGGTGAAGACCAGCAACAGCTTTCAGGGCTGCCACCTTCCGTGTGGGACACGGAGCCGGACGTGTGCCTTTTCGGAAAGAGGCCCTGCCGTGGAAGAGAGCCATGAGATGGTCCTCCTCTGGGCAAGCCCGGGTCCCAGATCCTGTTGTGCCTGTGAATAGGCTGCAGGGGGACGGTGAAGACCAGCAACAGCTTTCAGGGCTGCCACCTTCCGTGTGGGACAAGGAGCCGGACGTGTGCCTTTCCGGAATCAGGCTCTGCCGAGGACGAGAGACATGAGATGTTCCTCCTCTGGGCAAGCCCGGGTCCCAGATCCTGTTGTACCTGTGAATAAGCTGCAGGGGGACGGTGAAGACCAGCAACAGCTTTCAGGGCTGCCACCTTCCGTGTGGGACAAGGAGCCGGACGTGTGCCTTTTCGGAAAGAGGCCCTGCCGAGGACGAGAGCCATGAGATGTTCCTCCTCTGGGCAAGCCCGGGTCCCAGATCCTGTTGTACCTATGAATAAGCTGCAGGGGGACGGTGAAGACCAGCAGCAGCTTTCAGGGCTGCCACCTTCCGTGTGGGACAAGGAGCCGGACGTGTGCCTTTTCGGAAACAGGCTCTGCCGAGGACTAGAGACTAACCCTGACCCTAACACTAACCCTAACCCTAATCGACCCAAACGCTAACCCTAACACTAACACCTAACCCTAACCCTAACCCTAACCCCTACCCTAACCCTAACCCTAATGGACCCTAACCCTAACCCTAACCCTAACCCCTAACCCTAACCCTAACCCTAATGGCCCTAAACCTAACCCTAACCCTGACCCTAACCCTAACCCTAAGCCTAACCCTAACCCCCTAAACCTAACCCTAACTCTAAACCTAACCCTAACCCTAACCCTAACCCTAACGCTAACCCCTAACTGTAAACCTTTTCTGACAAGTTGCAGGATGTGTGCCGTTTCCGAAACAGGTTCTGCTGAGGACGAGAGCCATGAGATTTTCCTCCTCTGGGCAAGCCCGTTTCCCAGATCCTGTTGTGCCTGTGAATAGGCTGCAGGGGGACGGTGAAGACCAGCAACATCTTTCAGGGCTGCCACCTTCCGTGTGGGACAAGGAGCCGGACGTGTGCCTTTCCAGAATCAGACTCTGCCGAGGACGAGAGTCATGAGATGTTCCTCCTCTGGGTAAGCCCGGGTCCCAGATCCTGTTGTGCCTGTGAATAGGCTGCAGGGGGACGGTGAAGACCAGCAACATCTTTCCGGCCTGCCACCTTCCGTGTCGTACAAGGAGCCGGACGTATGACTTTTCAAAAATAGGCTCTGCCGAGGACGAGAGCCATGATATGTTCCTCCTCTGGGCAAGCCCGGGTCCTGAATCCTGTTGTACCTGTGAATAGGCTGCAGGGGGACGGTGAAGACCAGCAACAGCTTTCAGGGCTGCCACCTTCCGTGTGGGAGAAGGAGCCGGACGTGTGCCTTTTCGGAAACAGGCTCTGCCGAGGACGAGAGACTAACCCTGACCCTAACCCTAACCCTAACCCCTAACCCTAACCCTAAGCCCATCCCTAACGACCCTAACCCTAACCCTAACCCTAAGTCCTTAACACTAACCCTAACCCTAAACCCTAACCCTAACCCTAACTGTAACCCTAACCCGGACCCTATCTCCTAACCCTAACCCTAACCCTAACCCCTAAGCCTAACCCTAACCCTAACCCCAACCCTAACCCTAACCCTAACCCCTAACTGTAAACCTTTTCTGACAAGTTGCAGGATGTGTGCCGTTTCCGAAACAGGTTCTGCTGAGGACGAGAGCCATGAGATTTTCCTCCTATGGGCAAGCCCGTATCCCAGATCCTGTTGTGCCTGTGAATAGGCTGCAGGGGGACGGTGTAGACCAGCAACATCTTTCAGGGCTGCCACCCTCCGTGTGGGACAAGGAGCCGGACGTGTGCCTTTCCGGAATCAGGCTCTGCCGAGAACGAGAGCCATGAGATGTTCCTCCTCTAGGCAAGCCCGGGTCCCAGATCCTGTTGTGCCTGTGAATAGGCTGCAGGGGGATGGTGAAGACCAGCAACATCTTTCCAGCCTGCCACCTTCCGTGTGGGACACGGAGCCGGACGTGTGCCTTTCCAGAATCAGGCTCTGCCGAGGACGAGAGCCATGAGATGTTCCTCCTCTGGGCAAGCCCGGGTCCCAGATCCTGTCGTACCTGTGAATAGGCTGCAGGGGGACGGTGAAGACCAGCAACAGCTTTAAGGGCTGCCACCTTCCTTATGGGACAAGGAGCCGGATGTGTGCCTTTTCGGAATCGGGCTCTGCCGAGGAAGAGAGCCATGAGATGTCCCTCCTCTGGGCATGCCCGGGTCCTGAATCCTGTTGTGCCTGTGAATAGGCTGCAGGGGGACGGTGAAGATCAGCAACAGCTTTCAGGGCTGCCACCTTCCGTGTGGGACAAGGAGCCGGACGTGTGCCTTTTCGGAATCGGGCTCTGCCGAGGACGAGAGCCATGAGATGTTCCTCCTCTGGGCAAGCCCGGGTCCTGAATCCTGTTGTGCCTGTGAATAGGCTGCAGGGGGACGGTGAAGACCAGCAACACCTTTCAGGACTGCCACCTTCCGTGTGGGACAAGGAGCCGGACGTGTGCCTTTTCGGAAACAGGCTCTGCCGAGGACTAGAGACTAACCCTGACCCTAACCCTAACCCTAACCCTAATCGACCCAAACGCTAACCCTAACACTAACACCTAACCCTAACCCTAACCCTAACCCCTACCCTAACCCTAACCCTAATGGACCCTAACCCTAACCCTAACCCTAACCCCTAACCCTAACCCTAACCCTAATGGCCCTAAACCTAACCGTAACCCTGACCCTAACCCTAACCCTAAGCCTAACCCTAACCCCCTAAACCTAACCCTAACTCTAAACCTAACCCTAACCCTAACCCTAACCCTAACGCTAACCCCTAACTGTAAACCTTTTCTGACAAGTTGCAGGATGTGTGCCGTTTCCGAAACAGGTTCTGCTGAGGACGAGAGCCATGAGATTTTCCTCCTCTGGGCAAGCCCGTATCCCAGATCCTGTTGTGCCTGTGAATAGGCAGCAGGGGGACGGTGAAGACCAGCAAAATCTTTCAGGGCTGCCACCTTCCGTGTGGGACAAGGAGCCGGACGTGTGCCTTTTCGGAAAGAGGCCCTGCCGAGGACGAGAGCCATGAGATGTTCCTCCTCTGGGCAAGCCCGGGTCCCAGATCCTGTTGTGCCTGTGAATAGGCTGCAGGGGGACGGTGAAGACCAGCAACAGCTTTCAGGGCTGCCACCTTCCGTGTGGGACAAGGAGCCGGACGTGTGCCTTTCCGGAATCAGGCTCTGCCGAGGACGAGAGACATGAGATGTTCCTCCTCTGGGCAAGCCCAGGTCCCAGATCCTGTTGTGCCTGTGAATAGGCTGCAGGGGGACGGTGAAGACCAGCAACATCTTTCCAGCCTGCCACCTTCCGTGTGGGACACGGAGCCGGACGTGTGCCTTTCCAGAATCAGGCTCTGCCGAGGACGAGAGCCATGAGACGTTCCTCCTCTGGGCAAGCCCCGGTCCCAGATCCTGTTGTGCCTGTGAATAGGCTGCAGACGGACGGTGAAGACCAGCAACATCTTTCCAGCCTGCTACCTTCCGTGTGGGACAAGGAGCCGGACGTGTGCCTTTCCAGAATCAGACTCTGCCGAGGACGACAGCCATGAGATGTTCCTCCTCTGGGCAAGCCCCGGTCCCAGATCCTGTTGTGCCTGTGAATAGGCTGCAGGGGGACGGTGAAGACCAGCAACATCTTTCCGGGTGCCACCTTCCGTGTCGGACAAGGAGCCGGACGTATGACTTTTCAAAAATAGGCTCTGCCGAGGACGAGAGCCATGATATGTTCCTCCTCTGGGCAAGCCCGGGTCCTGAATCCTGTTGTACCTGTGAATAGGCTGCAGGGGGACGGTGATGACCAGCAACAGCTTTCAGGGCTGCCACCTTCCGTGTGGGACAAGGAGCCGGACGTATGCCTTTTCGGAAAGAGGCCCTGCCGAGGACGAGAGCCATGAGATGTTCCTCCTCTGGGCAAGCCCGCGTCCCAGATCCTGTTGTGCCTGTGAATAGGCTGCAGGGGGACGGTGAAGACCAGCAACAGCTTTCAGGGCTGCCACATTCCGTGTGGGACAAGGAGCCGGACGTGTGCCTTTCCGGAATCAGGCTCTGCCGAGGACGAGAGCCATGAGATGTTCCTCCTCTGGGCAAGCCCGGGTCCCAGATCCTGTTGTACCTATGAATAAGCTGCAGGGGGACGGTGAAGACCAGCAGCAGCTTTCAGGGCTGCCACCTTCCGTGTGGGACAAGGAGCAGGACGTGTGCCTTTTCGGAAACAGGCTCTGCCGAGGACGAGAGACTAACCCTGACCCTAACCCTAACCCTAACCCCTAACCCTAACCCTAAGCCCATCCCTAACGACCCTAACCCTAACCCTAACCCTAAGCCCTTAACACTAACCCTAACCCTAAACCCTAACCCTAACCCTAACTGTAACCCTAACCAGGACCCTATCTCCTAACCCTAACCCTAACCCTAACCCCTAACCCTAACCCTAACCCTAAACCTAACCCTAACCCTAACCCTAACCCTAACCCCAACCCTAACCCTAACCCTAACCCCTAACTGTAAACCTTTTCTGACAAGTTGCAGGATGTGTGCCGTTTCCGAAACAGGTTCTGCTGAGGACGAGAGCCATGAGATTTTCCTCCTCTGGGCAAGCCCGTATCCCAGATCCTGTTGTGCCTGTGAATAGGCTGCAGGGGGACGGTGAAGACCAGCAACAGCTTTCAGGGCTGCCACCTTCCGTGTGGGACACGGAGCCGGACGTGTGCCTTTTCGGAAAGAGGCCCTGCCGAGGACGAGAGCCATGAGATGTTCCTCCTCTGGGCAAGCCCGCGTCCCAGATCCTGTTGTGCCTGTGAATAGGCTGCAGGGGGACGGTGAAGACCAGCAACAGCTTTCAGGGCTGCCACCTTCCGTGTGGGACAAGGAGCCGGACGTGTGCCTTTCCGGAATCAGGCTCTGCCGAGGACAAGAGACATGAGATGTTCCTCCTCTGGGCAAGCCCGGGTCCCAGATCCTGTTGTACCTGTGAATAAGCTGCAGGGGGACGGTGAAGACCAGCAACAGCTTTCAGGGCTGCCACCTTCCGTGTGGGACAAGGAGCCGGACGTGTGCCTTTTCGGAAAGAGGCCCTGCCGAGGACGAGAGCCATGAGATGTTCCTCCTCTGGGCAAGCCCGGGTCCCAGATCCTGTTGTACCTATGAATAAGCTGCAGGGGGACGGTGAAGACCAGCAGCAGCTTTCAGGGCTGCCACCTTCCGTGTGGGACAAGGAGCCGGACGTGTGCCTTTTCGGAAACAGGCTCTGCCGAGGACTAGAGACTAACCCTGACCCTAACCCTAACCCTAACCCTAATCGACCCAAACGCTAACCCTAACACTAACACCTAACCCTAACCCTAACCCTAACCCCTACCCTAACCCTAACCCTAATGGACCCTAACCCTAACCCTAACCCTAACCCCTAACCCTAACCCTAACCCTAATGGCCCTAAACCTAACCCTAACCCTGACCCTAAACCTAACCCTAAGCCTAACCCTAACCCCCTAAACCTAACCCTAACTCTAAACCTAACCCTAACCCTAACCCTAACCCTAACGCTAACCCCTAACTGTAAACCTTTTCTGACAAGTTGCAGGATGTGTGCCGTTTCCGAAACAGGTTCTGCTGAGGACGAGAGCCATGAGATTTTCCTCCTCTGGGCAAGCCCGTATCCCAGATCCTGTTGTGCCTGTGAATAGGCTGCAGGGGGACGGTGAAGACCAGCAACATCTTTCAGGGCTGCCACCTTCCGTGTGGGACAAGGAGCCGGACGTGTGCCTTTCCAGAATCAGACTCTGCCGAGGACGAGAGTCATGAGATGTTCCTCCTCTGGGTAAGCCCGGGTCCCAGATCCTGTTGTGCCTGTGAATAGGCTGCTGGGGGACGGTGAAGACCAGCAACATCTTTCCGGCCTGCCACCTTCCGTGTCGTACAAGGAGCCGGACGTATGACTTTTCAAAAATAGGCTCTGCCGAGGACGAGAGCCATGATATGTTCCTCCTCTGGGCAAGCCCGGGTCCTGAATCCTGTTGTACCTGTGAATAGGCTGCAGGGGGACGGTGAAGACCAGCAACAGCTTTCAGGGCTGCCACCTTCCGTGTGGGAGAAGGAGCCGGACGTGTGCCTTTTCGGAAACAGGCTCTGCCGAGGACGAGAGACTAACCCTGACCCTAACCCTAACCCTAACCCCTAACCCTAACCCTAAGCCCATCCCTAACGACCCTAACCCTAACCCTAACCCTAAGTCCTTAACACTAACCCTAACCCTAAACCCTAACCCTAACCCTAACTGTAACCCTAACCCGGACCCTATCTCCTAACCCTAACCCTAACCCTAACCCCTAAGCCTAACCCTAACCCTAACCCCAACCCTAACCCTAACCCTAACCCCTAACTGTAAACCTTTTCTGACAAGTTGCAGGATGTGTGCCGTTTCCGAAACAGGTTCTGCTGAGGACGAGAGCCATGAGATTTTCCTCCTCTGGGCAAGCCCGTATCCCAGATCCTGTTGTGCCTGTGAATAGGCTGCAGGGGGACGGTGAAGACCAGCAAAATCTTTCAGGGCTGCCACCTTCCGTGTGGGACAAGGAGCCGGACGTGTGCCTTTTCGGAAAGAGGCCCTGCCGAGGACGAGAGCCATGAGATGTTCCTCCTCTGGGCAAGCCCGCGTCCCAGATCCTGTTGTGCCTGTGAATAGGCTGCAGGGGGACGGTGAAGACCAGCAACAGCTTTCAGGGCTGCCACCTTCCGTGTGGGACAAGGAGCCGGACGTGTGCCTTTCCGGAATCAGGCTCTGCCGAGGACGAGAGACATGAGATGTTCCTCCTCTGGGCAAGCCCAGGTCCCAGATCCTGTTGTGCCTGTGAATAGGCTGCAGGGGGACGGTGAAGACCAGCAACATCTTTCCAGCCTGCCACCTTCCGTGTGGGACACGGAGCCGGACGTGTGCCTTTCCAGAATCAGGCTCTGCCGAGGACGAGAGCCATGAGACGTTCCTCCTCTGGGCAAGCCCCGGTCCCAGATCCTGTTGTGCCTGTGAATAGGCTGCAGGGGGACGGTGAAGACCAGCAACATCTTTCCAGCCTGCTACCTTCCGTGTGGGACAAGGAGCCGGACGTGTGCCTTTCCAGAATCAGACTCTGCCGAGGACGACAGCCATGAGATGTTCCTCCTCTGGGCAAGCCCCGGTCCCAGATCCTGTTGTGCCTGTGAATAGGCTGCAGGGGGACGGTGAAGACCAGCAACATCTTTCCGGGTGCCACCTTCCGTGTCGGACAAGGAGCCGGACGTATGACTTTTCAAAAATAGGCTCTGCCGAGGACGAGAGCCATGATATGTTCCTCCTCTGGGCAAGCCCGGGTCCTGAATCCTGTTGTACCTGTGAATAGGCTGCAGGGGGACGGTGATGACCAGCAACAGCTTTCAGGGCTGCCACCTTCCGTGTGGGACAAGGAGCCGGACGTATGCCTTTTCGGAAAGAGGCCCTGCCGAGGACGAGAGCCATGAGATGTTCCTCCTCTGGGCAAGCCCGCGTCCCAGATCCTGTTGTGCCTGTGAATAGGCTGCAGGGGGACGGTGAAGACCAGCAACAGCTTTCAGGGCTGCCACATTCCGTGTGGGACAAGGAGCCGGACGTGTGCCTTTCCGGAATCAGGCTCTGCCGAGGACGAGAGCCATGAGATGTTCCTCCTCTGGGCAAGCCCGGGTCCCAGATCCTGTTGTACCTATGAATAAGCTGCAGGGGGACGGTGAAGACCAGCAGCAGCTTTCAGGGCTGCCACCTTCCGTGTGGGACAAGGAGCAGGACGTGTGCCTTTTCGGAAACAGGCTCTGCCGAGGACGAGAGACTAACCCTGACCCTAACCCTAACCCTAACCCCTAACCCTAACCCTAAGCCCATCCCTAACGACCCTAACCCTAACCCTAACCCTAAGCCCTTAACACTAACCCTAACCCTAAACCCTAACCCTAACCCTAACTGTAACCCTAACCAGGACCCTATCTCCTAACCCTAACCCTACCCCTAACCCCTAAGCCTAACCCTAACCCTAAACCTAACCCTAACCCTAACCCTAACCCTAACCCCAACCCTAACCCTAACCCTAACCCCTAACTGTAAACCTTTTCTGACAAGTTGCAGGATGTGTGCCGTTTCCGAAACAGGTTCTGCTGAGGACGAGAGCCATGAGATTTTCCTCCTCTGGGCAAGCCCGTATCCCAGATCCTGTTGTGCCTGTGAATAGGCTGCAGGGGGACGGTGAAGACCAGCAACAGCTTTCAGGGCTGCCACCTTCCGTGTGGGACACGGAGCCGGACGTGTGCCTTTTCGGAAAGAGGCCCTGCCGAGGACGAGAGCCATGAGATGTTCCTCCTCTGGGCAAGCCCGCGTCCCAGATCCTGTTGTGCCTGTGAATAGGCTGCAGGGGGACGGTGAAGACCAGCAACAGCTTTCAGGGCTGCCACCTTCCGTGTGGGACAAGGAGCCGGACGTGTGCCTTTCCGGAATCAGGCTCTGCCGAGGACAAGAGACATGAGATGTTCCTCCTCTGGGCAAGCCCGGGTCCCAGATCCTGTTGTACCTGTGAATAAGCTGCAGGGGGACGGTGAAGACCAGCAACAGCTTTCAGGGCTGCCACCTTCCGTGTGGGACAAGGAGCCGGACGTGTGCCTTTTCGGAAAGAGGCCCTGCCGAGGACGAGAGCCATGAGATGTTCCTCCTCTGGGCAAGCCCGGGTCCCAGATCCTGTTGTACCTATGAATAAGCTGCAGGGGGACGGTGAAGACCAGCAGCAGCTTTCAGGGCTGCCACCTTCCGTGTGGGACAAGGAGCCGGACGTGTGCCTTTTCGGAAACAGGCTCTGCCGAGGACTAGAGACTAACCCTGACCCTAACCCTAACCCTAACCCTAATCGACCCTAACCCTAACCCTAACACTAACACCTAACCCTAACCCTAACCCTAACCCCTACCCTAACCCTAACCCTAATGGACCCTAACCCTAACCCTAACCCTAACCCCTAACCCTAACCCTAACCCTAATGGCCCTAAACCTAACCCTAACCCTGACCCTAAACCTAACCCTAAGCCTAACCCTAACCCCCTAAACCTAACCCTAACTCTAAACCTAACCCTAACCCTAACCCTAACCCTAACGCTAACCCCTAACTGTAAACCTTTTCTGACAAGTTGCAGGATGTGTGCCGTTTCCGAAACAGGTTCTGCTGAGGACGAGAGCCATGAGATTTTCCTCCTCTGGGCAAGCCCGTATCCCAGATCCTGTTGTGCCTGTGAATAGGCTGCAGGGGGACGGTGAAGACCAGCAACATCTTTCAGGGCTGCCACCTTCCGTGTGGGACAAGGAGCCGGACGTGTGCCTTTCCAGAATCAGACTCTGCCGAGGACGAGAGTCATGAGATGTTCCTCCTCTGGGTAAGCCCGGGTCCCAGATCCTGTTGTGCCTGTGAATAGGCTGCAGGGGGACGGTGAAGACCAGCAACATCTTTCCGGCCTGCCACCTTCCGTGTCGTACAAGGAGCCGGACGTATGACTTTTCAAAAATAGGCTCTGCCGAGGACGAGAGCCATGATATGTTCCTCCTCTGGGCAAGCCCGGGTCCTGAATCCTGTTGTACCTGTGAATAGGCTGCAGGGGGACGGTGAAGACCAGCAACAGCTTTCAGGGCTGCCACCTTCCGTGTGGGAGAAGGAGCCGGACGTGTGCCTTTTCGGAAACAGGCTCTGCCGAGGACGAGAGACTAACCCTGACCCTAACCCTAACCCTAACCCCTAACCCTAACCCTAAGCCCATCCCTAACGACCCTAACCCTAACCCTAACTCTAAGTCCTTAACACTAACCCTAACCCTAAACCCTAACCCTAACCCTAACTGTAACCCTAACCCGGACCCTATCTCCTAACCCTAACCCTAACCCTAACCCCTAAGCCTAACCCTAACCCTAACCCCAACCCTAACCCTAACCCTAACCCCTAACTGTAAACCTTTTCTGACAAGTTGCAGGATGTGTGCCGTTTCCGAAACAGGTTCTGCTGAGGACGAGAGCCATGAGATTTTCCTCCTATGGGCAAGCCCGTATCCCAGATCCTGTTGTGCCTGTGAATAGGCTGCAGGGGGACGGTGAAGACCAGCAACATCTTTCAGGGCTGCCACCTTCCGTGTGGGACAAGGAGCCGGACGTGTGCCTTTCCGGAATCAGGCTCTGCCGAGAACGAGAGCCATGAGATGTTCCTCCTCTAGGCAAGCCCGGGTCCCAGATCCTGTTGTGCCTGTGAATAGGCTGCAGGGGGATGGTGAAGACCAGCAACATCTTTCCAGCCTGCCACCTTCCGTGTGGGACACGGAGCCGGACGTGTGCCTTTCCAGAATCAGGCTCTGCCGAGGACGAGAGCCATGAGATGTTCCTCCTCTGGGCAAGCCCGGGTCCCAGATCCTGTCGTACCTGTGAATAGGCTGCAGGGGGACGGTGAAGACCAGCAACAGCTTTAAGGGCTGCCACCTTCCTTATGGGACAAGGAGCCGGATGTGTGCCTTTTCGGAATCGGGCTCTGCCGAGGAAGAGAGCCATGAGATGTCCCTCCTCTGGGCATGCCCGGGTCCTGAATCCTGTTGTGCCTGTGAATAGGCTGCAGGGGGACGGTGAAGATCAGCAACAGCTTTCAGGGCTGCCACCTTCCGTGTGGGACAAGGAGCCGGACGTGTGCCTTTTCGGAATCGGGCTCTGCCGAGGACGAGAGCCATGAGATGTTCCTCCTCTGGGCAAGCCCGGGTCCTGAATCCTGTTGTGCCTGTGAATAGGCTGCAGGGGGACGGTGAAGACCAGCAACACCTTTCAGGACTGCCACCTTCCGTGAGGGACAAGGAGCCGGACGTGTGCCTTTACGGGAAGAGGCTCTGCCGAGGACAAGAGCCATGATATGTTCCTCCTCTGGGCGTGCCCGTGTCCCAGATCCTGTTGTGCCTTTGAATAAGCTGCAGGGGGACGGTGAAGACCAGCAACAGCTTTCAGGGCTGCCACCTTCCGTGTGGGACAAGGAGCCGGACATGTGCCTTTTCGGAAAGAGGCCCTGCCGAGGACGAGAGCCATGAGATGTTCCTCCTCTGGGCAAGCCCGCGTCCCAGATCCTGTTGTGCCTGTGAATAGGCTGCAGGGGGACGGTGAAGACCAGCAACAGCTTTCAGGGCTGCCACCTTCCGTGTGGGAGAAGGAGCCGGACGTGTGCCTTTTCGGAAACAGGCTCTGCCGAGGACGAGAGACTAACCCTGACCCTAACCCTAACCCTAACCCCTAACCCTAACCCTAAGCCCATCCCTAACGACCCTAACCCTAACCCTAACCCTAAGCCCTTAACACTAACCCTAACCCTAAACCCTAACCCTAACCCTAACTGTAACCCTAACCCGGACCCTATCTCCTAACCCTAAACCTAACCCTAACCCTAAACCTAACCCTAACCCTAACCCTAACCCTAACCCCAACCCTAACCCTAACCCTAACCCCTAACTGTAAACCTTTTCTGACAAGTTGCAGGATGTGTGCCGTTTCCGAAACAGGTTCTGCTGAGGACGAGAGCCATGAGATTTTCCTCCTCTGGGCAAGCCCGTATCCCAGATCCTGTTGTGCCTGTGAATAGGCAGCAGGGGGACGGTGAAGACCAGCAACATCTTTCAGGGCTGCCACCTTCCGTGTGGGACAAGGAGCCGGACGTGTGCCTTTCCGGAATCAGGCTCTGCCGAGAACGAGAGCCATGAGATGTTCCTCCTCTAGGCAAGCCCGGGTCCCAGATCCTGTTGTGCCTGTGAATAGGCTGCAGGGGGATGGTGAAGACCAGCAACATCTTTCCAGCCTGCCACCTTCCGTGTGGGACACGGAGCCGGACGTGTGCCTTTCCTGAATCAGGCTCTGCCGAGGACGAGAGCCATGAGATGTTCCTCCTCTGGGCAAGCCCGGGTCCCAGATCCTGTCGTACCTGTGAATAGGCTGCAGGGGGACGGTGAAGACCAGCAACAGCTTTCAGGGCTGCCACCTTCCGTGTGGGACAAGGAGCCGGACGTGTGCCTTTTCGGAATCGGGCTCTGCCGAGGACGAGAGCCATGAGATGTTCCTCCTCTGGGCAAGCCCGGGTCCTGAATCCTATTGTACCTGTGAATAGGCTGCAGGGGGACGGTGAAGACCAGCAACAGCTTTCAGGGCTGCCACCTTCCGTGTGGGACAAGGAGCCGGACGTGTGCCTTTCCGGAATCAGGCTCTGCCGAGGACGAGAGACATGAGATGTTCCTCCTCTGGGTAAGCCCGGGTCCCAGATCCTGTTGTACCTGTGAATAAGCTGCAGGGGGACGGTGAAGACCAGCAACAGCATTCAGGGCTGCCACCATCCGTGTGGGAGAAGGAGCCGGACGTATGCCTTTTCGGAAACAGGCTCTGCCGAGGACGAGAGACTAACCCTGACCCTAACCCTAACCCTAACCCCTAACCCTAACCCTAAGCCCATCCCTAACGACCCTAACCCTAACCCTAACCCTAAGTCCTTAACACTAACCCTAACCCTAAACCCTAACCCTAACCCTAACTGTAACCCTAAACCGGACCCTATCTCCTAACCCTAACCCTAACCCTAACCCCTAAGCCTAACCCTAATCCTAACCCTAAACCTAACCCTAACCCTAACCCTAACCCTAACCCCAACCCTAACCCTAACGCTAACCCCTAACTGTAAACCTTTTCTGACAAGTTGCAGGATGTGTGCCGTTTCCGAAACAGGTTCTGCTGAGGACGAGAGCCATGAGATTTTCCTCCTCTGGGCAAGCCCGTATCCCAGATCCTGTTGTGCCTGTGAATAGGCTGCAGGGGGACGGTGAAGACCAGCAACATCTTTCAGGGCTGCCACCTTCCGTGTGGGACAAGGAGCCGGACGTGTGCCTTTCCGGAATCAGGCTCTGCCGAGAACGAGAGCCATGAGATGTTCCTCCTCTAGGCAAGCCCGGGTCCCAGATCCTGTTGTGCCTGTGAATAGGCTGCAGGGGGATGGTGAAGACCAGCAACATCTTTCCAGCCTGCCACCTTCCGTGTGGGACACGGAGCCGGACGTGTGCCTTTCCAGAATCAGGCTCTGCCGAGGACGAGAGCCATGAGATGTTCCTCCTCTGGGCAAGCCCCGGTCCCAGATCCTGTTGTGCCTGTGAATAGGCTGCAGGGGGACGGTGAATACCAGCAACATCTTTCCGGCCTGCCACCTTCCGTGTGGGACAAGGAGCCGGACGTGTGCCTTTCCAGAATCAGACTCTGCCGAGGACGAGAGTCATGAGATGTTCCTCCTCTGGGCAAGCCCGGGTCCCAGATCCTGTTGTGCCTGTGAATAGGCTGCAGGGGGACGATGAAGACCAGCAACATCTTTCCGGCCTGCCACCTTCCGTGTCGGACAAGGAGCCGGACGTATGACTTTTCAAAAATAGGCTCTGCGGAGGACGAGAGCCATGATATGTTCCTCCTCTGGGCAAGCCCGGGTCCTGAATCCTGTTGTACCTGTGAATAGGCTGCAGGGGGACGGTGAAGACCAGCAACAGCTTTCAGGGCTGCCACCTTCCGTGTGGGAGAAGGAGCCGGACGTGTGCCTTTTCGGAAACAGGCTCTGCCGAGGACGAGAGACTAACCCTGACCCTAACCCTAACCCTAACCCCTAACCCTAACCCTAAGCCCATCCCTAACGACACTAACCCTAACCCTAACCCTAAGCCCTTAACACTAACCCTAACCCTAAACCCTAACCCTAACCCTAACTGTAACCCTAACCCGGACCCTATCTCCTAACCCTAAACCTAACCCTAACCCTAACCCTAACCCTAACCCCAACCCTAACCCTAACCCTAACCCCTAACTGTAAACCTTTTCTGACAAGTTGCAGGATGTGTGCCGTTTCCGAAACAGGTTCTGCTGAGGACGAGAGCCATGAGATTTTCCTCCTCTGGGCAAGCCCGTATCCCAGATCCTGTTGTGCCTGTGAATAGGCTGCAGGGGGACGGTGAAGACCAGCAACATCTTTCCGGGCTGCCACCTTCCGTCTGGGACAAGGAGCCGGACGTGTGCCTTTCCGGAATCAGGCTCTGCCGAGAACGAGAGCCATGAGATGTTCCTCCTCTAGGCAAGCCCGGGTCCCAGATCCTGTTGTGCCTGTGAATAGGCTGCAGGGGGATGGTGAAGACCAGCAACATCTTTCCAGCCTGCCACCTTCCGTGTGGGACACGGAGCCGGATGTGTGCCTTTCCAGAATCAGGCTCTGCCGAAGACGAGAGCCATGAGATGTTCCTCCTCTGGGCAAGCCCGGGTCCCAGATCCTGTCGTACCTGTGAATAGGCTGCAGGGGGATGGTGAAGACCAGCAACAGCTTTCAGGGCTGCCACCTTCCTTATGGGACAAGGAGCCGGATGTGTGCCTTTTCGGAATCGGGCTCTGCCGAGGAAGAGAGCCATGAGATGTCCCTCCTCTGGGCATGCCCGGGTCCTGAATCCTGTTGTGCCTGTGAATAGGCTGCAGGGGGACGGTGAAGACCAGCAACAGCTTTCAGGGCTGCCACCTTCCGTGTGGGACAAGGAGCCGGACGTGTGCCTTTTCGGAATCGGGCTCTGCCGAGGACGAGAGCCATGAGATGTTCCTCCTCTGGGCAAGCCCGGGTCCTGAATCCTGTTGTGCCTGTGAATAGGCTGCAGGGGGACGGTGAAGACCAGCAACACCTTTCAGGGCTGCCACCTTCCGTGTGGGACAAGGAGCCGGACGTGTGCCTTTACGGGAAGAGGCTCTGCCGAGGACAAGAGCCATGATATGTTCCTCCTCTGGGCGTGCCCGTGTCCGAGATCCTGTTGTGCCTTTGAATAAGCTGCAGGGGGACGGTGAAGACCAGCAACATCTTTCCGGCCTGCCACCTTCCGTGTGGGACAAGGAGCCGGACGTGTGCCTTTTCGGAATCAGGCTCTGCCGAGGACGAGAGCCATAAGATGTTCCTCCTCTGGGCAAGCCCGGGTCCTGAATCCTGTTGTACCTGTGAATAGGCTGCAGGGGGACGGTGAAGACCAGCAACAGCTTTCAGGGCTGCCACCTTCCGTGTGGGAGAAGGAGCCGGACGTATGCCTTTTCGGAAACAGGCTCTGCCGAGGACGAGAGACTAACCCTGACCCTAACCCTAACCCTAACCCCTAACCCTAACCCTAAGCCCATCCCTAACGACCCTAACCCTAACCCTAACCCTAAGTCCTTAACACTAACCCTAACCCTAAACCCTAACCCTAACCCTAACTGTAACCCTAACCCGGACCCTATCTCCTAACCCTAACCCTAACCCTAACCCCTAAGCCTAACCCTAACCCTAACCCTAAACCTAACCCTAACCCTAACCCTAACCCTAACCCCAACCCTAACCCTAACGCTAACCCCTAACTGTAAACCTTTTCTGACAAGTTGCAGGATGTGTGCCGTTTCCGAAACAGGTTCTGCTGAGGACGAGAGCCATGAGATTTTCCTCCTCTGGGCAAGCCCGTATCCCAGATCCTGTTGTGCCTGTGAATAGGCTGCAGGGGGACGGTGAAGACCAGCAACATCTTTCAGGGCTGCCACCTTCCGTGTGGGACAAGGAGCCGGACGTGTGCCTTTCCGGAATCAGGCTCTGCCGAGAACGAGAGCCATGAGATGTTCCTCCTCTAGGCAAGCCCGGGTCCCAGATCCTGTTGTGCCTGTGAATAGGCTGCAGGGGGATGGTGAAGACCAGCAACATCTTTCCAGCCTGCCACCTTCCGTGTGGGACACGGAGCCGGACGTGTGCCTTTCCAGAATCAGGCTCTGCCGAGGACGAGAGCCATGAGATGTTCCTCCTCTGGGCAAGCCCCGGTCCCAGATCCTGTTGTGCCTGTGAATAGGCTGCAGGGGGACGGTGAAGACCAGCAACATCTTTCCGGCCTGCCACCTTCCGTGTGGGACAAGGAGCCGGACGTGTGCCTTTCCACAATCAGACTCTGCCGAGGACGAGAGTCATGAGATGTTCCTCCTCTGGGCAAGCCCGGGTCCCAGATCCTGTTGTGCCTGTGAATAGGCTGCAGGGGGACGGTGAAGACCAGCAACATCTTTGGCCTGCCACCTTCCGTGTCGGACAAGGAGCCGGACGTATGACTTTTCAAAAATAGGCTCTGCCGAGGACGAGAGCCATGATATGTTCCTCCTCTGGGCAAGCCCGGGTCCTGAATCCTGTTGTACCTGTGAATAGGCTGCAGGGGGACGGTGAAGACCAGCAACAGATTTCAGGGCTGCCACCTTCCGTGTGGGAGAAGGAGCCGGACGTGTGCCTTTTCGGAAACAGGCTCTGCCGAGGACGAGAGACTAACCCTGACCCTAACCCTAACCCTAACCCCTAACCCTAACCCTAAGCCCATCCCTAACGACCCTAACCCTAACCCTAACCCTAAGCCCTTAACACTAACCCTAACCCTAAACCCTAACCCTAACCCTAACTGTAACCCT
>NW_026060894.1:2300000-2340000 GCF_929443795.1 Astur gentilis | reverse complement strand
ACCAGCAACATCTTTCCGGCCTGCCACCTTCCGTGTGGGACAAGGAGCCGGACGTGTGCCTTTTCGGAATCAGGCTCTGCCGAGGACGAGAGCCATGAGATGTTCCTCCTCTGGGCAAGCCCGGGTCCTGAATCCTGTTGTACCTGTGAATAGGCTGCAGGGGGACGGTGAAGACCAGCAACAGCTTTCAGGGCTGCCACCTTCCGTGTGGGAGAAGGAGCCGGACGTGTGCCTTTTCGGAAACAGGCTCTGCCGAGGACGAGAGACTAACCCTAACCCTAACCCTAACCCTAACCCCTAACCCTAACCCTAAGCACATCCCTAACGACCCTAACCCTAACCCTAACCCTAAGCCCTTAACACTAACCCTAACCCTAAACCCTAACCCTAACCCTAACTGTAACCCTAACCCGGACCCTATCTCCTAACCCTAAACCTAACCCTAACCCTAACCCTAACCCTAACCCCAACCCTAACCCTAACGCTAACCCCTAACTGTAAACCTTTTCTGACAAGTTGCAGGATGTGTGCCGTTTCCGAAACAGGTTCTGCTGAGGACGAGAGCCATGAGATTTTCCTCCTCTGGGCAAGCCCGTATCCCAGATCCTGTTGTGCCTGTGAATAGGCTGCAGGGGGACGGTGAAGACCAGCAACATCTTTCAGGGCTGCCACCTTCCGTGTGGGACAAGGAGCCGGACGTGTGCCTTTCCGGAATCAGGCTCTGCCGAGAACGAGAGCCATGAGATGTTCCTCCTCTAGGCAAGCCCGTATCCCAGATCCTGTTGTGCCTGTGAATAGGCTGCAGGGGGATGGTGAAGACCAGCAACATCTTTCCAGCCTGCCACCTTCCGTGTGGGACACGGAGCCGGACGTGTGCCTTTCCAGAATCAGGCTCTGCCGAGGACGAGAGCCATGAGATGTTCCTCCTCTGGGCAAGCCCCGGTCCCAGATCCTGTTGTGCCTGTGAATAGGCTGCAGGGGGACGGTGAATACCAGCAACATCTTTCCGGCCTGCCACCTTCCGTGTGGGACAAGGAGCCGGACGTGTGCCTTTCCAGAATCAGACTCTGCCGAGGACGAGAGTCATGAGATGTTCCTCCTCTGGGCAAGCCCGGGTCCCAGATCCTGTTGTGCCTGTGAATAGGCTGCAGGGGGACGGTGAAGACCAGCAACACCTTTCCGGCCTGCCACCTTCCATGTCGGACAAGGAGCCGGACGTATGACTTTTCAAAAATAGGCTCTGCCGAGGACGAGAGCCATGATATGTTCCTTCTCTGGGCAAGCCCGGGTCCTGAATCCTGTTGTACCTGTGAATAGGCTGCAGGGGGACGGTGAAGACCAGCAACAGCTTTCAGGGCTGCCACCTTCCGTGTGGGAGAAGGAGCCGGACGTGTGCCTTTACGGAAACAGGCTCTGCCGAGGACGAGAGACATGAGATGTTCCTCCTCTGGGCAAGCCGGGGTCCCAGATACTGTTGTACCTGTGAATAAGCTGCAGGGGGACGGTGAAGACCAGCAACAGCATTCAGGGCTGCCACCTTCCGTGTGGGAGAAGGAGCCGGACGTGTGCCTTTCCGGAATCAGGCTCTGCCGTGGACGAGAGACTAACCCTGACCCTAACCCTAACCCTAACCCCTAACCCTAACCCTAAGCCCATCCCTAACGACCCTAACCCTCACCCTAACCCTAAGTCCTTAACACTAACCCTAACCCTAAACCCTAACCCTAACCCTAACTGTAACCCTAACCCGGACCCTATCTCCTAACCCTAACCCTAACCCTAACCCCTAACCCTAACTCTAACCCTAACCCTAAAACTAACCCTAACCCTAACCCTAACCCTAACCCTAACCCTAACCCTAACGCTAACCCCTAACTGTAAACCTTTTCTGACAAGTTGCAGGATGTGTGCCGTTTCCGAAACAGGTTCTGCTGAGGACGAGAGCCATGAGATTTTCCTCCTCTGGGCAAGCCCGTATCCCAGATCCTGTTGTGCCTGTGAATAGGCTGCAGGGGGACGGTGAAGACCAGCAACATCTTTCAGGGCTGCCACCTTCCGTGTGGGACAAGGAGCCGGACGTGTGCCTTTCCGGAATCAGGCTCTGCCGAGAACGAGAGCCATGAGATGTTCCTCCTCTAGGCAAGCCCGGGTCCCAGATCCTGTTGTGCCTGTGAATAGGCTGCAGGGGGATGGTGAAGACCAGCAACATCTTTCCAGCCTGCCACCTTCCGTGTGGGACACGGAGCCGGACGTGTGCCTTTCCAGAATCAGGCTCTGCCGAGGACGAGAGCCATGAGATGTTCCTCCTCTGGGCAAGCCCCGGTCCCAGATCCTGTTGTGCCTGTGAATAGGCTGCAGGGGGACGGTGAATACCAGCAACATCTTTCCGGCCTGCCACCTTCCGTGTGGGACAAGGAGCCGGACGTGTGCCTTTCCAGAATCAGACTCTGCCGAGGACGAGAGTCATGAGATGTTCCTCCTCTGTGCAAGCCCGGGTCCCAGATCCTGTTGTGCCTGTGAATAGGCTGCAGGGGGACGGTGAAGACCAGCAACACCTTTCCGGCCTGCCACCTTCCATGTCGGACAAGGAGCCGGACGTATGACTTTTCAAAAATAGGCTCTGCCGAGGACGAGAGCCATGATATGTTCCTTCTCTGGGCAAGCCCGGGTCCTGAATCCTGTTGTACCTGTGAATAGGCTGCAGGGGGACGGTGAAGACCAGCAACAGCTTTCAGGGCTGCCACCTTCCGTGTGGGAGAAGGAGCCGGACGTGTGCCTTTTCGGAAACAGGCTCTGCCGAGGACGAGAGACATGAGATGTTCCTCCTCTGGGCAAGCCGGGGTCCCAGATACTGTTGTACCTGTGAATAAGCTGCAGGGGGACGGTGAAGACCAGCAACAGCATTCAGGGCTGCCACCTTCCGTGTGGGAGAAGGAGCCGGACGTGTGCCTTTCCGGAATCAGGCTCTGCCGTGGACGAGAGACTAACCCTGACCCTAACCCTAACCCTAACCCCTAACCCTAACCCTAAGCCCATCCCTAACGACCCTAACCCTAACCCTAACCCTAAGTCCTTAACACTAACCCTAACCCTAAACCCTAACCCTAACCCTAACTGTAACCCTAACCCGGACCCTATCTCCTAACCCTAACCCTAACCCTAACCCCTAAGCCTAACCCTAACCCTAACCCTAAAACTAACCCTAACCCTAACCCTAACCCTAACCCTAACCCTAACCCTAACGCTAACCCCTAACTGTAAACCTTTTCTGACAAGTTGCAGGATGTGTGCCGTTTCCGAAACAGGTTCTGCTGAGGACGAGAGCCATGAGATTTTCCTCCTCTGGGCAAGCCCGTATCCCAGATCCTGTTGTGCCTGTGAATAGGCTGCAGGGGGACGGTGAAGACCAGCAACATCTTTCAGGGCTGCCACCTTCCGTGTGGGACAAGGAGCCGGACGTGTGCCTTTCCGGAATCAGGCTCTGCCGAGAACGAGAGCCATGAGATGTTCCTCCTCTAGGCAAGCCCGGGTCCCAGATCCTGTTGTGCCTATGAATAGGCTGCAGGGGGATGGTGAAGACCAGCAACATCTTTCCAGCCTGCCACCTTCCGTGTGGGACACAGAGCCGGATGTGTGCCTTTCCAGAATCAGGCTCTGCCGAGGACGAGAGCCATGAGATGTTCCTCCTCTGGGCAAGCCCGGGTCCCAGATCCTGTCGTACCTGTGAATAGGCTGCAGGGGGATGGTGAAGACCAGCAACAGCTTTCAGGGCTGCCACCTTCCTTATGGGACAAGGAGCCGGATGTGTGCCTTTTCGGAATCGGGCTCTGCCGAGGAAGAGAGCCATAAGATGTCCCTCCTCTGGGCATGCCCGGGTCCTGAATCCTGTTGTGCCTGTGAATAGGCTGCAGGGGGACGGTCAAGATCAGCAACAGCTTTCAGGGCTGCCACCTTCCGTGTGGGACAAGGAGCCGGACGTGTGCCTTTTCGGAAACAGGCTCTGCCGAGGACGAGAGACATGAGATGTTCCTCCTCTGGGCAAGCCGGGGTCCCAGATACTGTTGTACCTGTGAATAAGCTGCAGGGGGACGGTGAAGACCAGCAACAGCATTCAGGGCTGCCACCTTCCGTGTGGGAGAAGGAGCCGGACGTGTGCCTTTCCGGAATCAGGCTCTGCCGTGGACGAGAGACTAACCCTGACCCTAACCCTAACCCTAACCCCTAACCCTAACCCTAAGCCCATCCCTAACGACCCTAACCCTAACCCTAACCCTAAGTCCTTAACACTAACCCTAACCCTAAACCCTAACCCTAACCCTAACTGTAACCCTAACCCGGACCCTATCTCCTAACCCTAACCCTAACCCTAACCCCTAAGCCTAACTCTAACCCTAACCCTAAAACTAACCCTAACCCTAACCCTAACCCTAACCCCAACCCTAACCCTAACGCTAACCCCTAACTGTAAACCTTTTCTGACAAGTTGCAGGATGTGTGCCGTTTCCGAAACAGGTTCTGCTGAGGACGAGAGCCATGAGATTTTCCTCCTCTGGGCAAGCCCGTATCCCAGATCCTGTTGTGCCTGTGAATAGGCTGCAGGGGGACGGTGAAGACCAGCAACATCTTTCAGGGCTGCCACCTTCCGTGTGGGACAAGGAGCCGGACGTGTGCCTTTCCGGAATCAGGCTCTGCCGAGAACGAGAGCCATGAGATGTTCCTCCTCTAGGCAAGCCCGGGTCCCAGATCCTGTTGTGCCTGTGAATAGGCTGCAGGGGGATGGTGAAGACCAGCAACATCTTTCCAGCCTGCCACCTTCCGTGTGGGACACGGAGCCGGACGTGTGCCTTTCCAGAATCAGGCTCTGCCGAGGACGAGAGCCATGAGATGTTCCTCCTCTGGGCAAGCCCCGGTCCCAGATCCTGTTGTGCCTGTGAATAGGCTGCAGGGGGACGGTGAATACCAGCAACATCTTTCCGGGCTGCCACCTTCCGTGTGGGACAAGGAGCCGGACGTGTGCCTTTCCAGAATCAGACTCTGCCGAGGACGAGAGTCATGAGATGTTCCTCCTCTGTGCAAGCCCGGGTCCCAGATCCTGTTGTGCCTGTGAATAGGCTGCAGGGGGACGGTGAAGACCAGCAACACCTTTCCGGCCTGCCACCTTCCATGTCGGACAAGGAGCCGGACGTATGACTTTTCAAAAATAGGCTCTGCCGAGGACGAGAGCCATGATATGTTCCTTCTCTGGGCAAGCCCGGGTCCTGAATCCTGTTGTACCTGTGAATAGGCTGCAGGGGGACGGTGAAGACCAGCAACAGCTTTCAGGGCTGCCACCTTCCGTGTGGGAGAAGGAGCCGGACGTGTGCCTTTTCGGAAACAGGCTCTGCCGAGGACGAGAGACATGAGATGTTCCTCCTCTGGGCAAGCCGGGGTCCCAGATACTGTTGTACCTGTGAATAAGCTGCAGGGGGACGGTGAAGACCAGCAACAGCTTTCAGGGCTGCCACCTTCCGTGTGGGAGAAGGAGCCGGACGTGTGCCTTTCCGGAATCAGGCTCTGCCGTGGACGAGAGACTAACCCTGACCCTAACCCTAACCCTAACCCCTAACCCTAACCCTAAGCCCATCCCTAACGACCCTAACCCTAACCCTAACCCTAAGTCCTTAACACTAACCCTAACCCTAAACCCTAACCCTAACCCTAACTGTAACCCTAACCCGGACCCTATCTCCTAACCCTAACCCTAACCCTAACCCCTAAGCCTAACTCTAACCCTAACCCTAAAACTAACCCTAACCCTAACCCTAACCCTAACCCCAACCCTAACCCTAACGCTAACCCCTAACTGTAAACCTTTTCTGACAAGTTGCAGGATGTGTGCCGTTTCCGAAACAGGTTCTGCTGAGGACGAGAGCCATGAGATTTTCCTCCTCTGGGCAAGCCCGTATCCCAGATCCTGTTGTGCCTGTGAATAGGCTGCAGGGGGACGGTGAAGACCAGCAACATCTTTCAGGGCTGCCACCTTCCGTGTGGGACAAGGAGCCGGACGTGTGCCTTTCCGGAATCAGGCTCTGCCGAGAACGAGAGCCATGAGATGTTCCTCCTCTAGGCAAGCCCGGGTCCCAGATCCTGTTGTGCCTATGAATAGGCTGCAGGGGGATGGTGAAGACCAGCAACATCTTTCCAGCCTGCCACCTTCCGTGTGGGACACAGAGCCGGATGTGTGCCTTTCCAGAATCAGGCTCTGCCGAGGACGAGAGCCATGAGATGTTCCTCCTCTGGGCAAGCCCGGGTCCCAGATCCTGTCGTACCTGTGAATAGGCTGCAGGGGGATGGTGAAGACCAGCAACAGCTTTCAGGGCTGCCACCTTCCTTATGGGACAAGGAGCCGGATGTGTGCCTTTTCGGAATCGGGCTCTGCCGAGGAAGAGAGCCATAAGATGTCCCTCCTCTGGGCATGCCCGGGTCCTGAATCCTGTTGTGCCTGTGAATAGGCTGCAGGGGGACGGTCAAGATCAGCAACAGCTTTCAGGGCTGCCACCTTCCGTGTGGGACAAGGAGCCGGACGTGTGCCTTTTCGGAATCGGGCTCTGCCGAGCACGAGAGCCATGAGATGTTCCTCCTCTGGGCAAGCCCGGGTCCTGAATCCTGTTGTGCCTGTGAATAGGCTGCAGGGGGACGGTGAAGACCAGCAACAGCTTTCAGGGCTGCCACCTTCCGTGTGGGAGAAGGAGCCGGACGTGTGCCTTTTCGGAAACAGGCTCTGCCGAGGACGAGAGACTAACCCTGACCCTAACCCTAACCCTAACCCCTAACCCTAACCCTAAGCACATCCCTAACGACCCTAACCCTAACCCTAACCCTAAGCCCTTAACACTAACCCTAACCCTAAACCCTAACCCTAACCCTAACTGTAACCCTAACCCGGACCCTATCTCCTAACCCTAAACCTAACCCTAACCCTAAACCTAACCCTAACCCTAACCCTAACCCTAACCCCAACCCTAACCCTAACGCTAACCCCTAACTGTAAACCTTTTCTGACAAGTTGCAGGATGTGTGCCGTTTCCGAAACAGGTTCTGCTGAGGACGAGAGCCATGAGATTTTCCTCCTCTGGGCAAGCCCGTATCCCAGATCCTGTTGTGCCTGTGAATAGGCTGCAGGGGGACGGTGAAGACCAGCAACATCTTTCAGGGCTGCCACCTTCCGTGTGGGACAAGGAGCCGGACGTGTGCCTTTCCGGAATCAGGCTCTGCCGAGAACGAGAGCCATGAGATGTTCCTCCTCTAGGCAAGCCCGGGTCCCAGATCCTGTTGTGCCTGTGAATAGGCTGCAGGGGGATGGTGAAGACCAGCAACATCTTTCCAGCCTGCCACCTTCCGTGTGGGACACGGAGCCGGACGTGTGCCTTTCCAGAATCAGGCTCTGCCGAGGACGAGAGCCATGAGATGTTCCTCCTCTGGGCAAGCCCCGGTCCCAGATCCTGTTGTGCCTGTGAATAGGCTGCAGGGGGACGGTGAATACCAGCAACATCTTTCCGGCCTGCCACCTTCCGTGTGGGACAAGGAGCCGGACGTGTGCCTTTCCAGAATCAGACTCTGCCGAGGACGAGAGTCATGAGATGTTCCTCCTCTGGGCAAGCCCGGGTCCCAGATCCTGTTGTGCCTGTGAATAGGCTGCAGGGGGACGGTGAAGACCAGCAACACCTTTCCGGCCTGCCACCTTCCATGTCGGACAAGGAGCCGGACGTATGACTTTTCAAAAATAGGCTCTGCCGAGGACGAGAGCCATGATATGTTCCTTCTCTGGGCAAGCCCGGGTCCTGAATCCTGTTGTACCTGTGAATAGGCTGCAGGGGGACGGTGAAGACCAGCAACAGCTTTCAGGGCTGCCACCTTCCGTGTGGGAGAAGGAGCCGGACGTGTGCCTTTTCGGAAACAGGCTCTGCCGAGGACGAGAGACATGAGATGTTCCTCCTCTGGGCAAGCCGGGGTCCCAGATACTGTTGTACCTGTGAATAAGCTGCAGGGGGACGGTGAAGACCAGCAACAGCATTCAGGGCTGCCACCTTCCGTGTGGGAGAAGGAGCCGGACGTGTGCCTTTCCGGAATCAGGCTCTGCCGTGGACGAGAGACTAACCCTGACCCTAACCCTAACCCTAACCCCTAACCCTAACCCTAAGCCCATCCCTAACGACCCTAACCCTAACCCTAACCCTAAGCCCTTAACACTAACCCTAACCCTAAACCCTAACCCTAACCCTAACTGTAACCCTAACCCGGACCCTATCTCCTAACCCTAACCCTAACCCTAACCCCTAACCCTAACTCTAACCCTAACCCTAAACCTAACCCTAACCCTAACCCTAACCCTAACCCTAACCCTAACCCTAACGCTAACCCCTAACTGTAAACCTTTTCTGACAAGTTGCAGGATGTGTGCCGTTTCCGAAACAGGTTCTGCTGAGGACGAGAGCCATGAGATTTTCCTCCTCTGGGCAAGCCCGTATCCCAGATCCTGTTGTGCCTGTGAATAGGCTGCAGGGGGACGGTGAAGACCAGCAACATCTTTCAGGGCTGCCACCTTCCGTGTGGGACAAGGAGCCGGACGTGTGCCTTTCCGGAATCAGGCTCTGCCGAGAACGAGAGCCATGAGATGTTCCTCCTCTAGGCAAGCCCGGGTCCCAGATCCTGTCGTACCTGTGAATAGGCTGCAGGGGGATGGTGAAGACCAGCAACAGCTTTCAGGGCTGCCACCTTCCTTATGGGACAAGGAGCCGGATGTGTGCCTTTTCGGAATCGGGCTCTGCCGAGGAAGAGAGCCATGAGATGTCCCTCCTCTGGGCATGCCCGGGTCCTGAATCCTGTTGTGCCTGTGAATAGGCTGCAGGGGGACGGTCAAGATCAGCAACAGCTTTCAGGGCTGCCACCTTCCGTGTGGGACAAGGAGCCGGACGTGTGCCTTTTCGGAATCGGGCTCTGCCGAGCACGAGAGCCATGAGATTTTCCTCCTCTGGGCAAGCCCGGGTCCTGAATCCTGTTGTGCCTGTGAATAGGCTGCAGGGGGACGGTGAAGACCAGCAACAGCTTTCAGGGCTGCCACCTTCCGTGTGGGACAAGGAGCCGGACGTGTGCCTTTACGGGAAGAGGCTCTGCCGAGGACAAGAGCCATGATATGTTCCTCCTCTGGGCGTGCCCGTGTCCCAGATCCTGTTGTGCCTGTGAATAGGCTGCAGGGGGACGGTGAAGACCAGCAACATCTTTCCGGCCTGCCACCTTCCGTGTGGGACAAGGAGCCGGACGTGTGCCTTTTCGGAATCAGGCTCTGCCGAGGACGAGAGCCATGAGATGTTCCTCCTCTGGGCAAGCCCGGGTCCTGAATCCTGTTGTACCTGTGAATAGGCTGCAGGGGGACGGTGAAGACCAGCAACAGCTTTCAGGGCTGCCACCTTCCGTGTGGGAGAAGGAGCCGGACGTGTGCCTTTTCGGAAACAGGCTCTGCCGAGGACGAGAGACTAACCCTGACCCTAACCCTAACCCTAACCCCTAACCCTAACCCTAAGCACATCCCTAACGACCCTAACCCTAACCCTAACCCTAAGCCCTTAACACTAACCCTAACCCTAAACCCTAACCCTAACCCTAACTGTAACCCTAACCCGGACCCTATCTCCTAACCCTAATCCTAACCCTAACCCTAAACCTAACCCTAACCCTAACCCTAACCCTAACCCCAACCCTAACCCTAACGCTAACCCCTAACTGTAAACCTTTTCTGACAAGTTGCAGGATGTGTGCCGTTTCCGAAACAGGTTCTGCTGAGGACGAGAGCCATGAGATTTTCCTCCTCTGGGCAAGCCCGTATCCCAGATCCTGTTGTGCCTGTGAATAGGCTGCAGGGGGACGGTGAAGACCAGCAACATCTTTCAGGGCTGCCACCTTCCGTGTGGGACAAGGAGCCGGACGTGTGCCTTTCCGGAATCAGGCTCTGCCGAGAACGAGAGCCATGAGATGTTCCTCCTCTAGGCAAGCCCGGGTCCCAGATCCTGTTGTGCCTGTGAATAGGCTGCAGGGGGATGGTGAAGACCAGCAACATCTTTCCAGCCTGCCACCTTCCGTGTGGGACACGGAGCCGGACGTGTGCCTTTCCAGAATCAGGCTCTGCCGAGGACGAGAGCCATGAGATGTTCCTCCTCTGGGCAAGCCCCGGTCCCAGATCCTGTTGTGCCTGTGAATAGGCTGCAGGGGGACGGTGAATACCAGCAACATCTTTCCGGCCTGCCACCTTCCGTGTGGGACAAGGAGCCGGACGTGTGCCTTTCCAGAATCAGACTCTGCCGAGGACGAGAGTCATGAGATGTTCCTCCTCTGGGCAAGCCCGGGTCCCAGATCCTGTTGTGCCTGTGAATAGGCTGCAGGGGGACGGTGAAGACCAGCAACACCTTTCCGGCCTGCCACCTTCCATGTCGGACAAGGAGCCGGACGTATGACTTTTCAAAAATAGGCTCTGCCGAGGACGAGAGCCATGATATGTTCCTTCTCTGGGCAAGCCCGGGTCCTGAATCCTGTTGTACCTGTGAATAGGCTGCAGGGGGACGGTGAAG
Source organism: Astur gentilis (assembly GCF_929443795.1). Classification (NCBI taxonomy): domain Eukaryota; kingdom Metazoa; phylum Chordata; class Aves; order Accipitriformes; family Accipitridae; genus Astur; species Astur gentilis. The sequence goes on along the minus strand of NW_026060894.1, from coordinate 2,329,399 downwards.
ACCAGCAACAGCTTTCAGGGCTGCCACCTTCCGTGTGGGAGAAGGAGCCGGACGTGTGCCTTTTCGGAAACAGGCTCTGCCGAGGACGAGAGACATGAGATGTTCCTCCTCTGGGCAAGCCGGGGTCCCAGATACTGTTGTACCTGTGAATAAGCTGCAGGGGGACGGTGAAGACCAGCAACAGCATTCAGGGCTGCCACCTTCCGTGTGGGAGAAGGAGCCGGACGTGTGCCTTTCCGGAATCAGGCTCTGCCGTGGACGAGAGACTAACCCTGACCCTAACCCTAACCCTAACCCCTAACCCTAACCCTAAGCCCATCCCTAACGACCCTAACCCTAACCCTAACCCTAAGCCCTTAACACTAACCCTAACCCTAAACCCTAACCCTAACCCTAACTGTAACCCTAACCCGGACCCTATCTCCTAACCCTAACCCTAACCCTAACCCCTAAGCCTAACTCTAACCCTAACCCTAAACCTAACCCTAACCCTAACCCTAACCCCAACCCTAACCCTAACGCTAACCCCTAACTGTAAACCTTTTCTGACAAGTTGCAGGATGTGTGCCGTTTCCGAAACAGGTTCTGCTGAGGACGAGAGCCATGAGATTTTCCTCCTCTGGGCAAGCCCGTATCCCAGATCCTGTTGTGCCTGTGAATAGGCTGCAGGGGGACGGTGAAGACCAGCAACATCTTTCAGGGCTGCCACCTTCCGTGTGGGACAAGGAGCCGGACGTGTGCCTTTCCGGAATCAGGCTCTGCCGAGAACGAGAGCCATGAGATGTTCCTCCTCTAGGCAAGCCCGGGTCCCAGATCCTGTTGTGCCTGTGAATAGGCTGCAGGGGGATGGTGAAGACCAGCAACATCTTTCCAGCCTGCCACCTTCCGTGTGGGACACGGAGCCGGACGTGTGCCTTTCCAGAATCAGGCTCTGCCGAGGACGAGAGCCATGAGATGTTCCTCCTCTGGGCAAGCCCCGGTCCCAGATCCTGTTGTGCCTGTGAATAGGCTGCAGGGGGACGGTGAATACCAGCAACATCTTTCCGGCCTGCCACCTTCCGTGTGGGACAAGGAGCCGGACGTGTGCCTTTCCAGAATCAGACTCTGCCGAGGACGAGAGTCATGAGATGTTCCTCCTCTGGGCAAGCCCGGGTCCCAGATCCTGTTGTGCCTGTGAATAGGCTGCAGGGGGACGGTGAAGACCAGCAACACCTTTCCGGCCTGCCACCTTCCATGTCGGACAAGGAGCCGGACGTATGACTTTTCAAAAATAGGCTCTGCCGAGGACGAGAGCCATGATATGTTCCTTCTCTGGGCAAGCCCGGGTCCTGAATCCTGTTGTACCTGTGAATAGGCTGCAGGGGGACGGTGAAGACCAGCAACAGCTTTCAGGGCTGCCACCTTCCGTGTGGGAGAAGGAGCCGGACGTGTGCCTTTTCGGAAACAGGCTCTGCCGAGGACGAGAGACTAACCCTAACCCTAACCCTAACCCTAACCCCTAACCCTAACCCTAAGCCCATCCCTAACGTCCCTAACCCTAACCCTAACCCTAAGCCCTTAACACTAACCCTAACCCTAAACCCTAACCCTAACCCTAACTGTAACCCGAACCCGGACCCTATCTCCTAACCCTAAACCTAACCCTAACCCTAACCCTAACCCTAACCCCAACCCTAACCCTAACCCTAACCCCTAACTGTAAACCTTTTCTGACAAGTTGCAGGATGTGTGCCGTTTCCGAAACAGGTTCTGCTGAGGACGAGAGCCATGAGATTTTCCTCCTCTGGGCAAGCCCGTATCCCAGATCCTGTTGTGCCTGTGAATAGGCAGCAGGGGGACGGTGAAGACCAGCAACATCTTTCCAGCCTGCCACCTTCCGTGTGGGACAAGGAGCCGGACGTGTGCCTTTCCGGAATCAGGCTCTGCCGAGGACGAGAGCCATGAGATGTTCCTCCTCTAGGCAAGCCCGGGTCCCAGATCCTGTTGTGCCTGTGAATAGGCTGCAGGGGGACGGTGAAGACCAGCAACATCTTTCCAGCCTGCCACCTTCCGTGTGGGACACGGAGCCGGACGTGTGCCTTTCCAGAATCAGGCTCTGCCGAGGACGAGAGCCATGAGACGTTCCTCCTCTGGGCAAGCCCCGGTCCCAGATCCTGTTGTGCCTGTGAATAGGCTACAGACGGACGGTGAAGACCAGCAACATCTTTCCAGCCTGCTACCTTCCTTGTGGGACAAGGAGCCGGACGTGTGCCTTTACAGAATCAGACTCTGCCGAGGACGACAGCCATGAGATGTTCCTCCTGTGGGCAAGCCCGGGTCCCAGATCCTGTTGTGCCTGTGAATAGGCTGCAGGGGGACGGTGAAGACCAGCAACATCTTTCCGGGTGCCACCTTCCGTGTCGGACAAGGAGCCGGACGTATGACTTTTCAAAAATAGGCTCTGCCGAGGACGAGAGCCATGATATGTTCCTCCTCTGGGCAAGCCCGGGTCCTGAATCCTGTTGTACCTGTGAATAGGCTGCAGGGGGACGGTGAAGACCAGCAACAGCTTTCAGGGCTGCCACCTTCCGTGTGGGACAAGGAGCCGGACGTGTGCCTTTTCGGAAACAGGCCCTGCCGAGGACGAGAGCCATGAGATGTTCCTCCTCTGGGCAAGCCCGCGTCCCAGATCCTGTTGTGCCTGTGAATAGGCTGCAGGGGGACGGTGAAGACCAGCAACAGCTTTCAGGGCTGCCACATTCCGTGTGGGACAAGGAGCCGGACGTGTGCCTTTCCGGAATCAGGCTCTGCCGAGGACGAGAGCCATGAGATGTTCCTCCTCTGGGCAAGCCCGGGTCCCAGATCCTGTTGTACCTATGAATAAGCTGCAGGGGGACGGTGAAGACCAGCAGCAGCTTTCAGGGCTGCCACCTTCCGTGTGGGACAAGGAGCCGGACGTGTGCCTTTTCGGAAACAGGCTCTGCCGAGGACGAAAGACTAACCCTGACCCTAACCCTAACCCTAACCCCTAACCCTAACCCTAAGCCCATCCCTAACGACCCTAACCCTAACCCTAACCCTAAGCCCTTAACACTAACCCTAACCCTAAACCCTAACCCTAACCCTAACTGTAACCCTAACCAGGACCCTATCTCCTAACCCTAACCCTAACCCTAACCCCTAAGCCTAACCCTAACCCTAAACCTAACCCTAACCCTAACCCTAACCCTAACCCCAACCCTAACCCTAACCCTAACCCCTAACTGTAAACCTTTTCTGACAAGTTGCAGGATGTGTGCCGTTTCCGAAACAGGTTCTGCTGAGGACGAGAGCCATGAGATTTTCCTCCTCTGGGCAAGCCCGTATCCCAGATCCTGTTGTGCCTGTGAATAGGCTGCAGGGGGACGGTGAAGACCAGCAACAGCTTTCAGGGCTGCCACCTTCCGTGTGGGACAAGGAGCCGGACGTGTGCCTTTTCGGAAAGAGGCCCTGTCGAGGACGAGAGCCATGAGATGTTCCTCCTCTGGGCAAGCCCGCGTCCCAGATCCTGTTGTGCCTGTGAATAGGCTGCAGGGGGACGGTGAAGACCAGCAACAGCTTTCAGGGCTGCCACCTTCCGTGTGGGAGAAGGAGCCGGACGTGTGCCTTTCCGGAATCAGGCTCTGCCGTGGACGAGAGACTAACCCTGACCCTAACCCTAACCCTAACCCCTAACCCTAACCCTAAGCCCATCCCTAACGACCCTAACCCTAACCCTAACCCTAAGTCCTTAACACTAACCCTAACCCTAAACCCTAACCCTAACCCTAACTGTAACCCTAACCCGGACCCTATCTCCTAACCCTAACCCTAACCCTAACCCCTAAGCCTAACTCTAACCCTAACCCTAAACCTAACCCTAACCCTAACCCTAACCCTAACCCCAACCCTAACCCTAACGCTAACCCCTAACTGTAAACCTTTTCTGACAAGTTGCAGGATGTGTGCCGTTTCCGAAACAGGTTCTGCTGAGGACGAGAGCCATGAGATTTTCCTCCTCTGGGCAAGCCCGTATCCCAGATCCTGTTGTGCCTGTGAATAGGCTGCAGGGGGACGGTGAAGACCAGCAACATCTTTCAGGGCTGCCACCTTCCGTGTGGGACAAGGAGCCGGACGTGTGCCTTTCCGGAATCAGGCTCTGCCGAGAACGAGAGCCATGAGATGTTCCTCCTCTAGGCAAGCCCGGGTCCCAGATCCTGTTGTGCCTGTGAATAGGCTGCAGGGGGATGGTGAAGACCAGCAACATCTTTCCAGCCTGCCACCTTCCGTGTGGGACACGGAGCCGGACGTGTGCCTTTCCAGAATCAGGCTCTGCCGAGGACGAGAGCCATGAGATGTTCCTCCTCTGGGCAAGCCCCGGTCCCAGATCCTGTTGTGCCTGTGAATAGGCTGCAGGGGGACGGTGAATACCAGCAACATCTTTCCGGCCTGCCACCTTCCGTGTGGGACAAGGAGCCGGACGTGTGCCTTTCCAGAATCAGACTCTGCCGAGGACGAGAGTCATGAGATGTTCCTCCTCTGGGCAAGCCCGGGTCCCAGATCCTGTTGTGCCTGTGAATAGGCTGCAGGGGGACGGTGAAGACCAGCAACACCTTTCCGGCCTGCCACCTTCCATGTCGGACAAGGAGCCGGACGTATGACTTTTCAAAAATAGGCTCTGCCGAGGACGAGAGCCATGATATGTTCCTTCTCTGGGCAAGCCCGGGTCCTGAATCCTGTTGTACCTGTGAATAGGCTGCAGGGGGACGGTGAAGACCAGCAACAGCTTTCAGGGCTGCCACCTTCCGTGTGGGAGAAGGAGCCGGACGTGTGCCTATTCGGAAACAGGCTCTGCCGAGGACGAGAGACTAACCCTGACCCTAACCCTAACCCTAACCCCTAACCCTAACCCTAAGCCCATCCCTAACGTCCCTAACCCTAACCCTAACCCTAAGCCCTTAACACTAACCCTAACCCTAAACCCTAACCCTAACCCTAACTGTAACCCTAACCCGGACCCTATCTCCTAACCCTAAACCTAACCCTAACCCTAACCCTAACCCTAACCCCAACCCTAACCCTAACCCTAACCCCTAACTGTAAACCTTTTCTGACAAGTTGCAGGATGTCTGCCGTTTCCGAAACAGGTTCTGCTGAGGACGAGAGCCATGAGATTTTCCTCCTCTGGGCAAGCCCGTATCCCAGATCCTGTTGTGCCTGTGAATAGGCAGCAGGGGGACGGTGAAGACCAGCAACATCTTTCCAGCCTGCCACCTTCCGTGTGGGACAAGGAGCCGGACGTGTGCCTTTCCGGAATCAGGCTCTGCCGAGGACGAGAGCCATGAGATGTTCCTCCTCTAGGCAAGCCCGGGTCCCAGATCCTGTTGTGCCTGTGAATAGGCTGCAGGGGGACGGTGAAGACCAGCAACATCTTTCCAGCCTGCCACCTTCCGTGTGGGACACGGAGCCGGACGTGTGCCTTTCCAGAATCAGGCTCTGCCGAGGACGAGAGCCATGAGACGTTCCTCCTCTGGGCAAGCCCCGGTCCCAGATCCTGTTGTGCCTGTGAATAGGCTACAGACGGACGGTGAAGACCAGCAACATCTTTCCAGCCTGCTACCTTCCTTGTGGGACAAGGAGCCGGACGTGTGCCTTTCCAGAATCAGACTCTGCCGAGGACGACAGCCATGAGATGTTCCTCCTGTGGGCAAGCCCGGGTCCCAGATCCTGTTGTGCCTGTGAATAGGCTGCAGGGGGACGGTGAAGACCAGCAACATCTTTCCGGGTGCCACCTTCCGTGTCGGACAAGGAGCCGGACGTATGACTTTTCAAAAATAGGCTCTGCCGAGGACGAGAGCCATGATATGTTCCTCCTCTGGGCAAGCCCGGGTCCTGAATCCTGTTGTACCTGTGAATAGGCTGCAGGGGGACGGTGAAGACCAGCAACAGCTTTCAGGGCTGCCACCTTCCGTGTGGGACAAGGAGCCGGACGTGTGCCTTTTCGGAAACAGGCCCTGCCGAGGACGAGAGCCATGAGATGTTCCTCCTCTGGGCAAGCCCGCGTCCCAGATCCTGTTGTGCCTGTGAATAGGCTGCAGGGGGACGGTGAAGACCAGCAACAGCTTTCAGGGCTGCCACATTCCGTGTGGGACAAGGAGCCGGACGTGTGCCTTTCCGGAATCAGGCTCTGCCGAGGACGAGAGCCATGAGATGTTCCTCCTCTGGGCAAGCCCGGGTCCCAGATCCTGTTGTACCTATGAATAAGCTGCAGGGGGACGGTGAAGACCAGCAGCAGCTTTCAGGGCTGCCACCTTCCGTGTGGGACAAGGAGCCGGACGTGTGCCTTTTCGGAAACAGGCTCTGGCGAGGACGAAAGACTAACCCTGACCCTAACCCTAACCCTAACCCCTAACCCTAACCCTAAGCCCATCCCTAACGACCCTAACCCTAACCCTAACCCTAAGCCCTTAACACTAACCCTAACCCTAAACCCTAACCCTAACCCTAACTGTAACCCTAACCAGGACCCTATCTCCTAACCCTAACCCTAACCCTAACCCCTAAGCCTAACCCTAACCCTAAACCTAACCCTAACCCTAACCCTAACCCTAACCCCAACCCTAACCCTAACCCTAACCCCTAACTGTAAACCTTTTCTGACAAGTTGCAGGATGTGTGCCGTTTCCGAAACAGGTTCTGCTGAGGACGAGAGCCATGAGATTTTCCTCCTCTGGGCAAGCCCGTATCCCAGATCCTGTTGTGCCTGTGAATAGGCTGCAGGGGGACGGTGAAGACCAGCAACAGCTTTCAGGGCTGCCACCTTCCGTGTGGGACAAGGAGCCGGACGTGTGCCTTTTCGGAAAGAGGCCCTGTCGAGGACGAGAGCCATGAGATGTTCCTCCTCTGGGCAAGCCCGCGTCCCAGATCCTGTTGTGCCTGTGAATAGGCTGCAGGGGGACGGTGAAGACCAGCAACAGCTTTCAGGGCTGCCACCTTCCGTGTGGGACAAGGAGCCGGACGTGTGCCTTTCCGGAATCAGGCTCTGCCGAGGACGAGAGACATGAGATGTTCCTCCTCTGGGCAAGCCCCGGTCCCAGATCCTGTTGTGCCTGTGAATAGGCTGCAGGGGGACGGTGAAGACCAGCAACATCTTTCCAGCCTGCCACCTTCCGTGTGGGACACGGAGACGGACGTGTGCCTTTCCAGAATCAGGCTCTGCCGAGGACGAGAGCCATGAGACGTTCCTCCTCTGGGCAAGCCCCGGTCCCAGATCCTGTTGTGCCTGTGAATAGGCTGCAGACGGACGGTGAAGACCAGCAACATCTTTCCAGCCTGCTACCTTCCGTGTGGGACAAGGAGCCGGACGTGTGCCTTTCCAGAATCAGACTCTGCCGAGGACGACAGCCATGAGATGTTCCTCCTCTGGGCAAGCCCGGGTCCCAGATCCTGTTGTACCTATGAATAAGCTGCAGGGGGACGGTGAAGACCAGCAGCAGCTTTCAGGGCTGCCACCTTCCGTGTGGGACAAGGAGCCGGACGTGTGCCTTTTCGGAAACAGGCTCTGCCGAGGACGAAAGACTAACCCTGACCCTAACCCTAACCCTAACCCCTAACCCTAACCCTAAGCCCATCCCTAACGACCCTAACCCTAACCCTAACCCTAAGCCCTTAACACTAACCCTAACCCTAAACCCTAACCCTAACCCTAACTGTAACCCTAACCAGGACCCTATCTCCTAACCCTAACCCTAACCCTAACCCCTAAGCCTAACCCTAACCCTAAACCTAACCCTAACCCTAACCCTAACCCTAACCCCAACCCTAACCCTAACCCTAACCCCTAACTGTAAACCTTTTCTGACAAGTTGCAGGATGTGTGCCGTTTCCGAAACAGGTTCTGCTGAGGACGAGAGCCATGAGATTTTCCTCCTCTGGGCAAGCCCGTATCCCAGATCCTGTTGTGCCTGTGAATAGGCTGCAGGGGGACGGTGAAGACCAGCAACAGCTTTCAGGGCTGCCACATTCCGTGTGGGACAAGGAGCCGGACGTGTGCCTTTTCGGAAAGAGGCCCTGTCGAGGACGAGAGCCATGAGATGTTCCTCCTCTGGGCAAGCCCGCGTCCCAGATCCTGTTGTGCCTGTGAATAGGCTGCAGGGGGACGGTGAAGACCAGCAACAGCTTTCAGGGCTGCCACATTCCGTGTGGGACAAGGAGCCGGACGTGTGCCTTTCCGGAATCAGGCTCTGCCGAGGACGAGAGACATGAGATGTTCCTCCTCTGGGCAAGCCCCGGTCCCAGATCCTGTTGTGCCTGTGAATAGGCTGCAGGGGGACGGTGAAGACCAGCAACATCTTTCCAGCCTGCCACCTTCCGTGTGGGACACGGAGCCGGACGTGTGCCTTTCCAGAATCAGGCTCTGCCGAGGACGAGAGCCATGAGACGTTCCTCCTCTGGGCAAGCCCCGGTCCCAGATCCTGTTGTGCCTGTGAATAGGCTGCAGACGGACGGTGAAGACCAGCAACATCTTTCCAGCCTGCTACCTTCCGTGTGGGACAAGGAGCCGGACGTGTGCCTTTCCAGAATCAGACTCTGCCGAGGACGACAGCCATGAGATGTTCCTCCTCTGGGCAAGCCCGGGTCCCAGATCCTGTTGTGCCTGTGAATAGGCTGCAGGGGGACGGTGAAGACCAGCAACATCTTTCCGGGTGCCACCTTCCGTGTCGGACAAGGAGCCGGACGTATGACTTTTCAAAAATAGGCTCTGCCGAGGACGAGAGCCATGATATGTTCCTCCTCTGGGCAAGCCCGGGTCCTGAATCCTGTTGTACCTGTGAATAGGCTGCAGGGGGACGGTGAAGACCAGCAACAGCTTTCAGGGCTGCCACCTTCCGTGTGGGACAAGGAGCCGGACGTGTGCCTTTTCGGAAACAGGCCCTGCCGAGGACGAGAGCCATGAGATGTTCCTCCTCTGGGCAAGCCCGGGTCCCAGATCCTGTTGTGCCTGTGAATAGGCTGCAGGGGGACGGTGAAGACCAGCAACAGCTTTCAGGGCTGCCACATTCCGTGTGGGACAAGGAGCCGGACGTGTGCCTTTCCGGAATCAGGCTCTGCCGAGGACGAGAGCCATGAGATGTTCCTCCTCTGGGCAAGCCCGGGTCCCAGATCCTGTTGTACCTATGAATAAGCTGCAGGGGGACGGTGAAGACCAGCAGCAGCTTTCAGGGCTGCCACCTTCCGTGTGGGACAAGGAGCCGGACGTGTGCCTTTTCGGAAACAGGCTCTGCCGAGGACGAAAGACTAACCCTGACCCTAACCCTAACCCTAACCCCTAACCCTAACCCTAAGCCCATCCCTAACGACCCTAACCCTAACCCTAACCCTAAGCCCTTAACACTAACCCTAACCCTAAACCCTAACCCTAACCCTAACTGTAACCCTAACCAGGACCCTATCTCCTAACCCTAACCCTAACCCTAACCCCTAACCCTAACCCTAACCCTAAACCTAACCCTAACCCTAACCCTAACCCTAACCCCAACCCTAACCCTAACCCTAACCCCTAACTGTAAACCTTTTCTGACACGTTGCAGGATGTGTGCCGTTTCCGAAACAGGTTCTGCTGAGGACGAGAGCCATGAGATGTTCCTCCTCTGGGCAAGCCCGTATCCCAGATCCTGTTGTGCCTGTGAATAGGCTGCAGGGGGACGGTGAAGACCAGCAACAGCTTTCAGGGCTGCCACATTCCGTGTGGGACAAGGAGCCGGACGTGTGCCTTTTCGGAAAGAGGCCCTGTCGAGGACGAGAGCCATGAGATGTTCCTCCTCTGGGCAAGCCCGCGTCCCAGATCCTGTTGTGCCTGTGAATAGGCTGCAGGGGGACGGTGAAGACCAGCAACAGCTTTCAGGGCTGCCACCTTCCGTGTGGGACAAGGAGCCGGACGTGTGCCTTTCCGGAATCAGGCTCTGCCGAGGACGAGAGACATGAGATGTTCCTCCTCTGGGCAAGCCCCGGTCCCAGATCCTGTTGTGCCTGTGAATAGGCTGCAGGGGGACGGTGAAGACCAGCAACATCTTTCCAGCCTGCTACCTTCCGTGTGGGACAAGGAGCCGGACGTGTGCCTTTCCAGAATCAGACTCTGCCGAGGACGACAGCCATGAGATGTTCCTCCTCTGGGCAAGCCCGGGTCCCAGATCCTGTTGTGCCTGTGAATAGGCTGCAGGGGGACGGTGAAGACCAGCAACATCTTTCCGGGTGCCACCTTCCGTGTCGGACAAGGAGCCGGACGTATGACTTTTCAAAAATAGGCTCTGCCGAGGACGAGAGCCATGATATGTTCCTCCTCTGGGCAAGCCCGGGTCCTGAATCCTGTTGTACCTGTGAATAGGCTGCAGGGGGACGGTGAAGACCAGCAACAGCTTTCAGGGCTGCCACCTTCCGTGTGGGACAAGGAGCCGGACGTGTGCCTTTTCGGAAACAGGCCCTGCCGAGGACGAGAGCCATGAGATGTTCCTCCTCTGGGCAAGCCCGGGTCCCAGATCCTGTTGTGCCTGTGAATAGGCTGCAGGGGGACGGTGAAGACCAGCAACAGCTTTCAGGGCTGCCACATTCCGTGTGGGACAAGGAGCCGGACGTGTGCCTTTCCGGAATCAGGCTCTGCCGAGGACGAGAGCCATGAGATGTTCCTCCTCTGGGCAAGCCCGGGTCCCAGATCCTGTTGTACCTATGAATAAGCTGCAGGGGGACGGTGAAGACCAGCAGCAGCTTTCAGGGCTGCCACCTTCCGTGTGGGAAAAGGAGCCGGACGTGTGCCTTTTCGGAAACAGGCTCTGCCGAGGACGAAAGACTAACCCTGACCCTAACCCTAACCCTAACCCCTAACCCTAACCCTAAGCCCATCCCTAACGACCCTAACCCTAACCCTAACCCTAAGCCCTTAACACTAACCCTAACCCTAAACCCTAACCCTAACCCTAACTGTAACCCTAACCAGGACACTATCTCCTAACCCTAACCCTAACCCTAACCCCTAAGCCTAACCCTAACCCTAAACCTAACCCTAACCCTAACCCTAACCCTAACCCCAACCCTAACCCTAACCCTAACCCCTAACTGTAAACCTTTTCTGACAAGTTGCAGGATGTGTGCCGTTTCCGAAACAGGTTCTGCTGAGGACGAGAGCCATGAGATTTTCCTCCTCTGGGCAAGCCCGTATCCCAGATCCTGTTGTGCCTGTGAATAGGCTGCAGGGGGACGGTGAAGACCAGCAACATCTTTCAGGGCTGCCACCTTCCGTGTGGGACAAGGAGCCGGACGTGTGCCTTTCCGGAATCAGGCTCTGCCGAGGACGAGAGCCATGAGACGTTCCTCCTCTGGGCAAGCCCGCGTCCCAGATCCTGTTGTGCCTGTGAATAGGCTGCAGGGGGACGGTGAAGACCAGCAACATCTTTCCAGCCTGCCACCTTCCGTGTGGGACACGGAGCCGGACGTGTGCCTTTCCAGAATCAGGCTCTGCCGAGGACGAGAGCCATGAGACGTTCCTCCTCTGGGCAAGCCCCGGTCCCAGATCCTGTTGTGCCTGTGAATAGGCTGCAGACGGACGGTGAAGACCAGCAACATCTTTCCAGCCTGCTACCTTCCGTGTGGGACAAGGAGCCGGACGTGTGCCTTTCCAGAATCAGACTCTGCCGAGGACGACAGCCATGAGATGTTCCTCCACTGGGCAAGCCCGGGTCCCAGATCCTGTTGTGCCTGTGAATAGGCTGCAGGGGGACGGTGAAGACCAGCAACATCTTTCCGGGTGCCACCTTCCGTGTCGGACAAGGAGCCGGACGTATGACTTTTCAAAAATAGGCTCTGCCGAGGACGAGAGCCATGATATGTTCCTCCTCTGGGCAAGCCCGGGTCCTGAATCCTGTTGTACCTGTGAATAGGCTGCAGGGGGACGGTGAAGACCAGCAACAGCTTTCAGGGCTGCCACCTTCCGTGTGGGACAAGGAGCCGGACGTGTGCCTTTTCGGAAACAGGCTCTGCCGAGGACGAAAGACTAACCCTGACCCTAACCCTAACCCTAACCCCTAACCCTAACCCTAAGCCCATCCCTAACGACCCTAACCCTAACCCTAACCCTAAGCCCTTAACACTAACCCTAACCCTAAACCCTAACCCTAACCCTAACTGTAACCCTAACCAGGACCCTATCTCCTAACCCTAACCCTAACCCTAACCCCTAAGCCTAACCCTAACCCTAAACCTAACCCTAACCCTAACCCTAACCCTAACCCCAACCCTAACCCTAACCCTAACCCCTAACTGTAAACCTTTTCTGACAAGTTGCAGGATGTGTGCCGTTTCCGAAACAGGTTCTGCTGAGGACGAGAGCCATGAGATTTTCCTCCTCTGGGCAAGCCCGTATCCCAGATCCTGTTGTGCCTGTGAATAGGCTGCAGGGGGACGGTGAAGACCAGCAACAGCTTTCAGGGCTGCCACATTCCGTGTGGGACAAGGAGCCGGACGTGTGCCTTTTCGGAAAGAGGCCCTGTCGAGGACGAGAGCCATGAGATGTTCCTCCTCTGGGCAAGCCCGCGTCCCAGATCCTGTTGTGCCTGTGAATAGGCTGCAGGGGGACGGTGAAGACCAGCAACAGCTTTCAGGGCTGCCACCTTCCGTGTGGGACAAGGAGCCGGACGTGTGCCTTTCCGGAATCAGGCTCTGCCGAGGACGAGAGACATGAGATGTTCCTCCTCTGGGCAAGCCCCGGTCCCAGATCCTGTTGTGCCTGTGAATAGGCTGCAGGGGGACGGTGAAGACCAGCACATCTTTCCAGCCTGCCACCTTCCGTGTGGGACACGGAGCCGGACGTGTGCCTTTCCAGAATCAGGCTCTGCCGAGGACGAGAGCCATGAGACGTTCCTCCTCTGGGCAAGCCCCGGTCCCAGATCCTGTTGTGCCTGTGAATAGGCTGCAGACGGACGGTGAAGACCAGCAACATCTTTCCAGCCTGCTACCTTCCGTGTGGGACAAGGAGCCGGACGTGTGCCTTTCCAGAATCAGACTCTGCCGAGGACGACAGCCATGAGATGTTCCTCCTCTGGGCAAGCCCGGGTCCCAGATCCTGTTGTGCCTGTGAATAGGCTGCAGGGGGACGGTGAAGACCAGCAACATCTTTCCGGGTGCCACCTTCCGTGTCGGACAAGGAGCCGGACGTATGACTTTTCAAAAATAGGCTCTGCCGAGGACGAGAGCCATGATATGTTCCTCCTCTGGGCAAGCCCGGGTCCTGAATCCTGTTGTACCTGTGAATAGGCTGCAGGGGGACGGTGAAGACCAGCAACAGCTTTCAGGGCTGCCACCTTCCGTGTGGGACAAGGAGCCGGACGTGTGCCTTTTCGGAAACAGGCCCTGCCGAGGACGAGAGCCATGAGATGTTCCTCCTCTGGGCAAGCCCGGGTCCCAGATCCTGTTGTGCCTGTGAATAGGCTGCAGGGGGACGGTGAAGACCAGCAACAGCTTTCAGGGCTGCCACATTCCGTGTGGGACAAGGAGCCGGACGTGTGCCTTTCCGGAATCAGGCTCTGCCGAGGACGAGAGCCATGAGATGTTCCTCCTCTGGGCAAGCCCGGGTCCCAGATCCTGTTGTACCTATGAATAAGCTGCAGGGGGACGGTGAAGACCAGCAGCAGCTTTCAGGGCTGCCACCTTCCGTGTGGGACAAGGAGCCGGACGTGTGCCTTTTCGGAAACAGGCTCTGCCGAGGACGAAAGACTAACCCTGACCCTAACCCTAACCCTAACCCCTAACCCTAACCCTAAGCCCATCCCTAACGACCCTAACCCTAACCCTAACCCTAAGCCCTTAACACTAACCCTAACCCTAAACCCTAACCCTAACCCTAACTGTAACCCTAACCAGGACCCTATCTCCTAACCCTAACCCTAACCCTAACCCCTAAGCCTAACCCTAACCCTAAACCTAACCCTAACCCTAACCCTAACCCTAACCCCAACCCTAACCCTAACCCTAACCCCTAACTGTAAACCTTTTCTGACACGTTGCAGGATGTGTGCCGTTTCCGAAACAGGTTCTGCTGAGGACGAGAGCCATGAGATGTTCCTCCTCTGGGCAAGCCCGTATCCCAGATCCTGTTGTGCCTGTGAATAGGCTGCAGGGGGACGGTGAAGACCAGCAACAGCTTTCAGGGCTGCCACATTCCGTGTGGGACAAGGAGCCGGACGTGTGCCTTTTCGGAAAGAGGCCCTGTCGAGGACGAGAGCCATGAGATGTTCCTCCTCTGGGCAAGCCCGCGTCCCAGATCCTGTTGTGCCTGTGAATAGGCTGCAGGGGGACGGTGAAGACCAGCAACAGCTTTCAGGGCTGCCACCTTCCGTGTGGGACAAGGAGCCGGACGTGTGCCTTTCCGGAATCAGGCTCTGCCGAGGACGAGAGACATGAGATGTTCCTCCTCTGGGCAAGCCCCGGTCCCAGATCCTGTTGTGCCTGTGAATAGGCTGCAGGGGGACGGTGAAGACCAGCAACATCTTTCCAGCCTGCCACCTTCCGTGTGGGACACGGAGCCGGACGTGTGCCTTTCCAGAATCAGGCTCTGCCGAGGACGAGAGCCATGAGACGTTCCTCCTCTGGGCAAGCCCCGGTCCCAGATCCTGTTGTGCCTGTGAATAGGCTGCAGACGGACGGTGAAGACCAGCAACATCTTTCCAGCCTGCTACCTTCCGTGTGGGACAAGGAGCCGGACGTGTGCCTTTCCAGAATCAGACTCTGCCGAGGACGACAGCCATGAGATGTTCCTCCTCTGGGCAAGCCCGGGTCCCAGATCCTGTTGTGCCTGTGAATAGGCTGCAGGGGGACGGTGAAGACCAGCAACATCTTTCCGGGTGCCACCTTCCGTGTCGGACAAGGAGCCGGACGTATGACTTTTCAAAAATAGGCTCTGCCGAGGACGAGAGCCATGATATGTTCCTCCTCTGGGCAAGCCCGGGTCCTGAATCCTGTTGTACCTGTGAATAGGCTGCAGGGGGACGGTGAAGACCAGCAACAGCTTTCAGGGCTGCCACCTTCCGTGTGGGACAAGGAGCCGGACGTGTGCCTTTTCGGAAACAGGCCCTGCCGAGGACGAGAGCCATGAGATGTTCCTCCTCTGGGCAAGCCCGGGTCCCAGATCCTGTTGTGCCTGTGAATAGGCTGCAGGGGGACGGTGAAGACCAGCAACAGCTTTCAGGGCTGCCACATTCCGTGTGGGACAAGGAGCCGGACGTGTGCCTTTCCGGAATCAGGCTCTGCCGAGGACGAGAGCCATGAGATGTTCCTCCTCTGGGCAAGCCCGGGTCCCAGATCCTGTTGTACCTATGAATAAGCTGCAGGGGGACGGTGAAGACCAGCAGCAGCTTTCAGGGCTGCCACCTTCCGTGTGGGAAAAGGAGCCGGACGTGTGCCTTTTCGGAAACAGGCTCTGCCGAGGACGAAAGACTAACCCTGACCCTAACCCTAACCCTAACCCCTAACCCTAACCCTAAGCCCATCCCTAACGACCCTAACCCTAACCCTAACCCTAAGCCCTTAACACTAACCCTAACCCTAAACCCTAACCCTAACCCTAACTGTAACCCTAACCAGGACACTATCTCCTAACCCTAACCCTAACCCTAACCCCTAAGCCTAACCCTAACCCTAAACCTAACCCTAACCCTAACCCTAACCCTAACCCCAACCCTAACCCTAACCCTAACCCCTAACTGTAAACCTTTTCTGACAAGTTGCAGGATGTGTGCCGTTTCCGAAACAGGTTCTGCTGAGGACGAGAGCCATGAGATTTTCCTCCTCTGGGCAAGCCCGGGTCCCAGATCCTGTTGTGCCTGTGAATAGGCTGCAGGGGGACGGTGAAGACCAGCAACAGCTTTCAGGGCTGCCACCTTCCGTGTGGGACAAGGAGCCGGACGTGTGCCTTTTCGGAAAGAGGCCCTGCCGAGGACGAGAGCCATGAGATGTTCCTCCTCTGGGCAAGCCCGCGTCCCAGATCCTGTTGTGCCTGTGAATAGGCTGCAGGGGGACGGTGAAGACCAGCAACATCTTTCCAGCCTGCCACCTTCCGTGTGGGACACGGAGCCGGACGTGTGCCTTTCCAGAATCAGGCTCTGCCGAGGACGAGAGCCATGAGACGTTCCTCCTCTGGGCAAGCCCCGGTCCCAGATCCTGTTGTGCCTGTGAATAGGCTGCAGACGGACGGTGAAGACCAGCAACATCTTTCCAGCCTGCTACCTTCCGTGTGGGACAAGGAGCCGGACGTGTGCCTTTCCAGAATCAGACTCTGCCGAGGACGACAGCCATGAGATGTTCCTCCTCTGGGCAAGCCCGGGTCCCAGATCCTGTTGTGCCTGTGAATAGGCTGCAGGGGGACGGTGAAGACCAGCAACATCTTTCCGGGTGCCACCTTCCGTGTCGGACAAGGAGCCGGACGTATGACTTTTCAAAAATAGGCTCTGCCGAGGACGAGAGCCATGATATGTTCCTCCTCTGGGCAAGCCCGGGTCCTGAATCCTGTTGTACCTGTGAATAGGCTGCAGGGGGACGGTGAAGACCAGCAACAGCTTTCAGGGCTGCCACCTTCCGTGTGGGACAAGGAGCCGGACGTGTGCCTTTTCGGAAAGAGGACCTGCCGAGGACGAGAGCCATGAGATGTTCCTCCTCTGGGCAAGCCCGCGTCCCAGATCCTGTTGTGCCTGTGAATAGGCTGCAGGGGGACGGTGAAGACCAGCAACAGCTTTCAGGGCTGCCACATTCCGTGTGGGACAAGGAGCCGGACGTGTGCCTTTCCGGAATCAGGCTCTGCCGAGGACGAGAGCCATGAGATGTTCCTCCTCTGGGCAAGCCCGGGTCCCAGATCCTGTTGTACCTATGAATAAGCTGCAGGGGGACGGTGAAGACCAGCAGCAGCTTTCAGGGCTGCCACCTTCCGTGTGGGACAAGGAGCTGGACGTGTGCCTTTTCGGAAACAGGCTCTGCCGAGGACGAGAGACTAACCCTGAACCTAACCCTAACCCTAACCCCTAACCCTAACCCTAAGCCCATCCCTAACGACCCTAACCCTAACCCTAACCCTAAGTCCTTAACACTAACCCTAACCCTAAACCCTAACCCTAACCCTAACTGTAACCCTAACCCGGACCCTATCTCCTAACCCTAACCCTAACCCTAACCCCTAAGCCTAACCCTAACCCTAACCCTAAGCCTAACCCTAACCCTAACCCTAACCCTAACCCCAACCCTAACCCTAACGCTAACCCCTAACTGTAAACCTTTTCTGACAAGTTGCAGGATGTGTGCCGTTTCCGAAACAGGTTCTGCTGAGGACGAGAGCCATGAGATTTTCCTCCTCTGGGCAAGCCCGTATCCCAGATCCTGTTGTGCCTGTGAATAGGCTGCAGGGGGACGGTGAAGACCAGCAACATGTTTCAGGGCTGCCACCTTCCGTGTGGGACAAGGAGCCGGACGTGTGCCTTTCCGGAATCAGGCTCTGCCGAGGACGAGAGCCATGAGATGTTCCTCCTCTAGGCAAGCCCGGGTCCCAGATCCTGTTGTGCCTGTGAATAGGCTGCAGGGGGACGGTGAAGACCAGCAACATCTTTCCAGCCTGCCACCTTCCGTGTGGGACACGGAGCCGGACGTGTGCCTTTCCAGAATCAGGCTCTGCCGAGGACGAGAGCCATGAGATGTTCCTCCTCTGGGCAAGCCCCGGTCCCAGATCCTGTTGTGCCTGTGAATAGGCTGCAGGGGGACGGTGAATACCAGCAACATCTTTCCGGCCTGCCACCTTCCGTGTGGGACAAGGAGCCGGACGTGTGCCTTTCCAGAATCAGACTCTGCCGAGGACGAGAGTCATGAGATGTTCCTCCTCTGGGCAAGCCCGGGTCCCAGATCCTGTTGTGCCTGTGAATAGGCTGCAGGGGGACGGTGAAGACCAGCAACACCTTTCCGGCCTGCCACCTTCCGTGTCGGACAAGGAGCCGGACGTATGACTTTTCAAAAATAGGCTCTGCCGAGGACGAGAGCCATGATATGTTCCTTCTCTGGGCAAGCCCGGGTCCTGAATCCTGTTGTACCTGTGAATAGGCTGCAGGGGGACGGTGAAGACCAGCAACAGCTTTCAGGGCTGCCACCTTCCGTGTGGGAGAAGGAGCCGGACGTGTGCCTTTTCGGAAATAGGCTCTGCCGAGGACGAGATACTAACCCTGACCCTAACCCTAACCCTAACCCCTAACCCTAACCCTAAGCCCATCCCTAACGACCCTAACCCTAACCCTAACCCTAAGCCCTTAACACTAACCCTAACCCTAAACCCTAACCCTAACCCTAACTGTAACCCTAACCCGGACTCTATCTCCTAACCCTAAACCTAACCCTAACCCTAAACCTAACCCTAACCCTAACCCTAACCCTAACCCCAACCCTAACCCTAATCCTAACCCCTAACTGTAAACCTTTTCTGACAAGTTGCAGGATGTGTGCCGTTTCCGAAACAGGTTCTGCTGAGGACGAGAGCCATGAGATTTTCCTCCTCTGGGCAAGCCCGTATCCCAGATCCTGTTGTGCCTGTGAATAGGCAGCAGGGGAACGGTGAAGACCAGCAACATCTTTCCAGCCTGCCACCTTCCGTGTGGGACAAGGAGCCGGACGTGTGCCTTTCCGGAATCAGGCTCTGCCGAGGACGAGATCCATGAGATGTTCCTCCTCTAGGCAAGCCAGGGCCCAGATCCTGTTGTGCCTGTGAATAGGCTGCAGGGGGACGGTGAAGACCAGCAACATCTTTCCAGCCTGCCACCTTCCGTGTGGGACACGGAGCCGGACGTGTGCCTTTCCAGAATCAGGCTCTGCCGAGGACGAGAGCCATGAGACGTTCCTCCTCTGGGCAAGCCCCGGTCCCAGATCCTGTTGTGCCTGTGAATAGGCTACAGACGGACGGTGAAGACCAGCAACATCTTTCCAGCCTGCTACCTTCCTTGTGGGACAAGGAGCCGGACGTGTGCCTTTCCAGAATCAGACTCTGCCGAGGACGACAGCCATGAGATGTTCCTCCTGTGGGCAAGCCCGGGTCCCAGATCCTGTTGTGCCTGTGAATAGGCTGCAGGGGGACGGTGAAGACCAGCAACATCTTTCCGGGTGCCACCTTCCGTGTCGGACAAGGAGCCGGACGTATGACTTTTCAAAAATAGGCTCTGCCGAGGACGAGAGCCATGATATGTTCCTCCTCTGGGCAAGCCCGGGTCCTGAATCCTGTTGTACCTGTGAATAGGCTGCAGGGGGACGGTGAAGACCAGCAACAGCTTTCAGGGCTGCCACCTTCCGTGTGGGACAAGGAGCCGGACGTGTGCCTTTTCGGAAACAGGCCCTGCCGAGGACGAGAGCCATGAGATGTTCCTCCTCTGGGCAAGCCCGCGTCCCAGATCCTGTTGTGCCTGTGAATAGGCTGCAGGGGGACGGTGAAGACCAGCAACAGCTTTCAGGGCTGCCACCTTCCGTGTGGGACAAGGAGCCGGACGTGTGCCTTTCCGGAATCAGGCTCTGCCGAGGACGAAAGACTAACCCTGACCCTAACCCTAACCCTAACCCCTAACCCTAACCCTAAGCCCATCCCTAACGACCCTAACCCTAACCCTAACCCTAAGCCCTTAACACTAACCCTAACCCTAAACCCTAACCCTATCCCTAACTGTAACCCTAACCAGGACCCTATCTCCTAACCCTAACCCTAACCCTAACCCCTAAGCCTAACCCTAACCCTAAACCTAACCCTAACCCTAACCCTAACCCCAACCCTAACCCTAACCCTAACCCCTAACTGTAAACCTTTTCTGACAAGTTGCAGGATGTGTGCCGTTTCCGAAACAGGTTCTGCTGAGGACGAGAGCCATGAGATTTTCCTCCTCTGGGCAAGCCCGTATCCCAGATCCTGTTGTGCCTGTGAATAGGCTGCAGGGGGACGGTGAAGACCAGCAACAGCTTTCAGGGCTGCCACCTTCCGTGTGGGACAAGGAGCCGGACGTGTGCCTTTTCGGAAAGAGGCCCTGCCGAGGACGAGAGCCATGAGATGTTCCTCCTCTGGGCAAGCCCGCGTCCCAGATCCTGTTGTGCCTGTGAATAGGCTGCAGGGGGACGGTGAAGACCAGCAACAGCTTTCAGGGCTGCCACATTCCGTGTGGGACAAGGAGCCGGACGTGTGCCTTTCCGGAATCAGGCTCTGCCGAGGACGAGAGCCATGAGATGTTCCTCCTCTGGGCAAGCCCAGGTCCCAGATCCTGTTGTGCCTGTGAATAGGCTGCAGGGGGACGGTGAAGACCAGCAACATCTTTCCAGCCTGCCACCTTCCGTGTGGGACACGGAGCCGGACGTGTGCCTTTCCAGAATCAGGCTCTGCCGAGGACGAGAGCCATGAGACGTTCCTCCTCTGGGCAAGCCCCGGTCCCAGATCCTGTTGTGCCTGTGAATAGGCTGCAGACGGACGGTGAAGACCAGCAACATCTTTCCAGCCTGCTACCTTCCGTGTGGGACAAGGAGCCGGACGTGTGCCTTTCCAGAATCAGACTCTGCCGAGGACGACAGCCATGAGATGTTCCTCCTCTGGGCAAGCCCGGGTCCCAGATCCTGTTGTGCCTGTGAATAGGCTGCAGGGGGACGGTGAAGACCAGCAACATCTTTCCGGGTGCCACCTTCCGTGTCGGACAAGGAGCCGGACGTATGACTTTTCAAAAATAGGCTCTGCCGAGGACGAGAGCCATGATATGTTCCTCCTCTGGGCAAGCCCGGGTCCTGAATCCTGTTGTACCTGTGAATAGGCTGCAGGGGGACGGTGAAGACCAGCAACAGCTTTCAGGGCTGCCACCTTCCGTGTGGGACAAGGAGCCGGACGTGTGCCTTTTCGGAAAGAGGCCCTGCCGAGGACGAGAGCCATGAGATGTTCCTCCTCTGGGCAAGCCCGCGTCCCAGATCCTGTTGTGCCTGTGAATAGGCTGCAGGGGGACGGTGAAGACCAGCAACAGCTTTCAGGGCTGCCACATTCCGTGTGGGACAAGGAGCCGGACGTGTGCCTTTCCGGAATCAGGCTCTGCCGAGGACGAGAGCCATGAGATGTTCCTCCTCTGGGCAAGCCCGGGTCCCAGATCCTGTTGTACCTATGAATAAGCTGCAGGGGGACGGTGAAGACCAGCAACATCTTTCCAGCCTGCCACCTTCCGTGTGGGACAAGGAGCCGGACGTGTGCCTTTTCAGAAACAGGCTCTGCCGTGGACGAGAGACTAACCCTGACCCTAACCCTAACCCTAACCCCTAACCCTAACCCTAAGCCCATCCCTAACGACCCTAACCCTAACCCTAACCCTAAGCCCTTAACACTAACCCTAACCCTAAACCCTAACCCTAACCCTAACTGTAACCCTAACCAGGACCCTATCTCCTAACCCTAACCCTAACCCTAACCCCGAAGCCTAACCCTAACCCTAAACCTAACCCTAACCCTAACCCTAACCCTAACCCCAACCCTAACCCTAACCCTAACCCCTAACTGTAAACCTTTTCTGACAAGTTGCAGGATGTGTGCCGTTTCCGAAACAGGTTCTGCTGAGGACGAGAGCCATGAGATTTTCCTCCTCTGGGCAAGCCCGTATCCCAGATCCTGTTGTGCCTGTGAATAGGCTGCAGGGGGACGGTGAAGACCAGCAACAGCTTTCAGGGCTGCCACCTTCCGTGTGGGACAAGGAGCCGGACGTGTGCCTTTCCGGAATAAGGCTCTGCCGAGGACGAGAGCCATGAGATGTTCCTCCTCTGGGCAAGCCCGCGTCCCAGATCCTGTTGTGCCTGTGAATAGGCTGCAGGGGGACGGTGAAGACCAGCAACAGCTTTCAGGGCTGCCACCTTCCGTGTGGGACAAGGAGCCGGATGTGTGCCTTTCCGGAATCAGGCTCTGCCGAGGACGAGAGACATGAGATGTTCCTCCTCTGGGCAAGCCCGGGTCCCAGATCCTGTTGTACCTGTGAATAAGCTGCAGGGGGACGGTGAAGACCAGCAACAGCTTTCAGGGCTGCCACCTTCTGTGTGGGACAAGGAGCCGGACGTGTGCCTTTTCGGAAACAGGCTCTGCCGAGGACGAGAGACTAACCCTGACCCTAAACGTAACCCTAACCCCTAACCCTAACCCTAAGCCCATCCCTAACGACCCTAACCCTAACCCTAACCCTAAGCCCTTAACACTATCCCTAACCCTAAACCCTAACCCTAACCCTAACTGTAACCCTAACCCAGACCCTATCTCCTAACCCTAACCCTAACCCTAACCCTAAACCTAACCCTAACCCTAACCCTAACCCGAACCCCAACCCTAACCCTAACCCTAACCCCTAACTGTAAACCTTTTCTGACAAGTTGCAGGATGTGTGTCGTTTCCGAAACAGGTTCTGCTGAGGACGAGAGCCATGAGATTTTCCTCCTCTGGGCAAGCCCGTATCCCAGATCCTGTTGTGCCTGTGATTATGCTGCAGGGGGACGGTGAAGACCAGCAACATCTTTCAGGGCTGCCACCTTCCGTGTGGGACAAGGAGCCGGACGTGTGCCTTTCCGGAATCAGGCTCTGCCGAGGACGAGAGCCATGAGATGTTCCTCCTCTAGGCAAGCCCGGGTCCCAGATCCTGTTGTGCCTGTGAATAGGCTGCAGGGGGACGGTGAAGACCAGCAACATCTTTCCAGCCTGCCACCTTCCGTGTGGGACACGGAGCCGGACGTGTGCCTTTCCAGAATCAGGCTCTGCCGAGGACGAGAGCCATGAGATGTTCCTCCTCTGGGCAAGCCCGGGTCCTGAATCCTGTTGTACCTGTGAATAGGCTGCAGGGGGACGGTGAAGACCAGCAACAGCTTTCAGGGCTGCCACCTTCCGTGTGGGACAAGGAGCCGGACGTGTGCCTTTTCGGAAAGAGGCCCTGCCGAGGACGAGAGCCATGAGATGTTCCTCCTCTGTGCAAGCCCGGGTCCCAGATCCTGTTGTACCTATGAATAAGCTGCAGGGGGACGGTGAAGACCAGCAGCAGCTTTCAGGGCTGCCACCTTCCGTGTGGGACAAGGAGCCGGACGTGTGCCATTTCGGAAACAGGCTCTGCCGAGGACTAGAGACTAACCCTGACCCTAACCCTAACCCTAACCCTAATCGACCCAAACGCTAACCCTAACACTAACACCTAACCCTAACCCTAACCCTAACCCCTACCCTAACCCTAACCCTAATGGACCCTAACCCTAACCCTAACCCTAACCCCTAACCCTAACCCTAACCCTAATGGCCCTAAACCTAACCCTAACCCTGACCCTAACCCTAACCCTAAGCCTAACCCTAACCCCCTAACCCTAACCCTAACCCTAACCCTAACCCTAACCCTAACCCCAACCCTAACCCTAACCCCTAAATGTAAACCTTTTCTGACAAGTTGCAGGATGTGTGCCGTTTCCGAAACAGGTTCTGCTGAGGACGAGAGCCATGAGATTTTCCTCCTCTGGGCAAGCCCGTATCCCAGATCCTGTTGTGCCTATGAATAGGCTGCAGGGGGACAGTGAAGACCAGCAACATCTTTCCAGCCTGCCACCTTCCGTGTGGGACACGGAGCCGGACGTGTGCCTTTCCAGAATCAGGCTCTGCCGAGGACGAGAGCCATGAGATGTTCCTCCTCTGGGCAAGCCCGGGTCCCAGATCCTGTTGTGCCTGTGAATAGGCTGCAGGGGGACGGTGAAGACCAGCAACACCTTTCCGGCCTGCCACCTTCCGTGTCGGACAAGGAGCCGGACGTATGACTTTTCAAAAATAGGCTCTGCCGAGGACGAGAGCCATGATATGTTCCTTCTCTGGGCAAGCCCGGGTCCTGAATCCTGTTGTACCTGTGAATAGGCTGCAGGGGGACGGTGAAGACCAGCAACAGCTTTCAGGGCTGCCACCTTCCGTGTGGGACAAGGAGCCGGACGTGTGACTTTTCGGAAATAGGCTCTGCCGAGGACGAGAGACTAACCCTGACCCTAACCCTAACCCTAACCCCTAACCCTAACCCTAAGCCCATCCCTAACGACCCTAACCCTAACCCTAACCCTAAGCCCTTAACACTAACCCTAACCCTAAACCCTAACCCTAACCCTAACTGTAACCCTAACCCGGACTCTATCTCCTAACCCTAAACCTAACCCTAACCCTAACCCTAACCCTAACCCTAACCCTAACCCTAACCCCAACCCTAACCCTAACCCTAACCCCTAACTGTAAACCTTTTCTGACAAGTTGCAGGATGTGTGCCGTTTCCGAAACAGGTTCTGCTGAGGACGAGAGCCATGAGATTTTCCTCCTCTGGGCAAGCCCGTATCCCAGATCCTGTTGTGCCTGTGAATAGGCAGCAGGGGAACGGTGAAGACCAGCAACATCTTTCCAGCCTGCCACCTTCCGTGTGGGACAAGGAGCCGGACGTGTGCCTTTCCGGAATCAGGCTCTGCCGAGGACGAGATCCATGAGATGTTCCTCCTCTAGGCAAGCCAGGGCCCAGATCCTGTTGTGCCTGTGAATAGGCTGCAGGGGGACGGTGAAGACCAGCAACATCTTTCCAGCCTGCCACCTTCCGTGTGGGACACGGAGCCGGACGTGTGCCTTTCCAGAATCAGGCTCTGCCGAGGACGAGAGCCATGAGACGTTCCTCCTCTGGGCAAGCCCCGGTCCCAGATCCTGTTGTGCCTGTGAATAGGCTGCAGGGGGACGGTGAATACCAGCAACATCTTTCCAGCCTGCTACCTTCCTTGTGGGACAAGGAGCCGGACGTGTGCCTTTCCAGAATCAGACTCTGCCGAGGACGACAGCCATGAGATGTTCCTCCTGTGGGCAAGCCCGGGTCCCAGATCCTGTTGTGCCTGTGAATAGGCTGCAGGGGGACGGTGAAGACCAGCAACATCTTTCCGGGTGCCACCTTCTGTGTCGGACAAGGAGCCGGACGTATGACTTTTCAAAAATAGGCTCTGCCGAGGACGAGAGCCATGATATGTTCCTCCTCTGGGCAAGCCCGGGTCCTGAATCCTGTTGTACCTGTGAATAGGCTGCAGGGGGACGGTGAAGACCAGCAACAGCTTTCAGGGCTGCCACCTTCCGTGTGGGACAAGGAGCCGGACGTGTGCCTTTTCGGAAAGAGGCCCTGCCGAGGACGAGAGCCATGAGATGTTCCTCCTCTGTGCAAGCCCGGGTCCCAGATCCTGTTGTACCTATGAATAAGCTGCAGGGGGACGGTGAAGACCAGCAGCAGCTTTCAGGGCTGCCACCTTCCGTGTGGGACAAGGAGCCGGACGTGTGCCTTTTCGGAAACAGGCTCTGCCGAGGACTAGAGACTAACCCTGACCCTAACCCTAACCCTAACCCTAATCGACCCAAACGCTAACCCTAACACTAACACCTAACCCTAACCCTAACCCTAACCCCTACCCTAACCCTAACCCTAATGGACCCTAACCCTAACCCTAACCCTAACCCCTAACCCTAACCCTAACCCTAATGGCCCTAAACCTAACCCTAACCCTGACCCTAACCCTAACCCTAAGCCTAACCCTAACCCCCTAACCCTAACCCTAACCCTAACCCTAACCCTAACCCCAACCCTAACCCTAACCCCTAAATGTAAACCTTTTCTGACAAGTTGCAGGATGTGTGCCGTTTCCGAAACAGGTTCTGCTGAGGACGAGAGCCATGAGATTTTCCTCCTCTGGGCAAGCCCGTATCCCAGATCCTGTTGTGCCTGTGAATAGGCAGCAGGGGAACGGTGAAGACCAGCAACATCTTTCCAGCCTGCCACCTTCCGTGTGGGACAAGGAGCCGGACGTGTGCCTTTCCGGAATCAGGCTCTGCCGAGGACGAGATCCATGAGATGTTCCTCCTCTAGGCAAGCCAGGGCCCAGATCCTGTTGTGCCTGTGAATAGGCTGCAGGGGGACGGTGAAGACCAGCAACATCTTTCCAGCCTGCCACCTTCCGTGTGGGACACGGAGCCGGACGTGTGCCTTTCCAGAATCAGGCTCTGCCGAGGACGAGAGCCATGAGACGTTCCTCCTCTGGGCAAGCCCCGGTCCCAGATCCTGTTGTGCCTGTGAATAGGCTGCAGGGGGACGGTGAATACCAGCAACATCTTTCCAGCCTGCTACCTTCCTTGTGGGACAAGGAGCCGGACGTGTGCCTTTCCAGAATCAGACTCTGCCGAGGACGACAGCCATGAGATGTTCCTCCTGTGGGCAAGCCCGGGTCCCAGATCCTGTTGTGCCTGTGAATAGGCTGCAGGGGGACGGTGAAGACCAGCAACATCTTTCCGGGTGCCACCTTCTGTGTCGGACAAGGAGCCGGACGTATGACTTTTCAAAAATAGGCTCTGCCGAGGACGAGAGCCATGATATGTTCCTCCTCTGGGCAAGCCCGGGTCCTGAATCCTGTTGTACCTGTGAATAGGCTGCAGGGGGACGGTGAAGACCAGCAACAGCTTTCAGGGCTGCCACCTTCCGTGTGGGACAAGGAGCCGGACGTGTGCCTTTTCGGAAAGAGGCCCTGCCGAGGACGAGAGCCATGAGATGTTCCTCCTCTGTGCAAGCCCGGGTCCCAGATCCTGTTGTACCTATGAATAAGCTGCAGGGGGACGGTGAAGACCAGCAGCAGCTTTCAGGGCTGCCACCTTCCGTGTGGGACAAGGAGCCGGACGTGTGCCTTTTCGGAAACAGGCTCTGCCGAGGACTAGAGACTAACCCTGACCCTAACCCTAACCCTAACCCTAATCGACCCAAACGCTAACCCTAACACTAACACCTAACCCTAACCCTAACCCTAACCCCTACCCTAACCCTAACCCTAATGGACCCTAACCCTAACCCTAACCCTAACCCCTAACCCTAACCCTAACCCTAATGGCCCTAAACCTAACCCTAACCCTGACCCTAACCCTAACCCTAAGCCTAACCCTAACCCCCTAACCCTAACCCTAACCCTAACCCTAACCCTAACCCCAACCCTAACCCTAACCCCTAAATGTAAACCTTTTCTGACAAGTTGCAGGATGTGTGCCGTTTCCGAAACAGGTTCTGCTGAGGACGAGAGCCATGAGATTTTCCTCCTCTGGGCAAGCCCGTATCCCAGATCCTGTTGTGCCTATGAATAGGCTGCAGGGGGACAGTGAAGACCAGCAACATCTTTCCAGCCTGCCACCTTCCGTGTGGGACACGGAGCCGGACGTGTGCCTTTCCTGAATCTGGCTCTGCCGAGGACGAGAGCCATGAGATGTTCCTCCTCTGGGCAAGCCCGGGTCCCAGATCCTGTTGTGCCTGTGAATAGGCTGCAGGGGGACGGTGAAGACCAGCAACACCTTTCCGGCCTGCCACCTTCCGTGTCGGACAAGGAGCCGGACGTATGACTTTTCAAAAATAGGCTCTGCCGAGGACGAGAGCCATGATATGTTCCTTCTCTGGGCAAGCCCGGGTCCTGAATCCTGTTGTACCTGTGAATAGGCTGCAGGGGGACGGTGAAGACCAGCAACAGCTTTCAGGGCTGCCACCTTCCGTGTGGGAGAAGGAGCCGGACGTGTGCCTTTTCGGAAATAGGCTCTGCCGAGGACGAGAGACTAACCCTGACCCTAACCCTAACCCTAACCCCTAACCCTAACCCTAACCCTAACGACCCTAACCCTAACCCTAACCCTAAGCCCTTAACACTAACCCTAACCCTAAACCCTAACCCTAACCCTAACTGTAACCCTAACCCGGACTCTATCTCCTAACCCTAAACCTAACCCTAACCCTAAACCTAACCCTAACCCTAACCCTAACCCTAACCCCAACCCTAACCCTAACCCTAACCCCTAACTGTAAACCTTTTCTGACAAGTTGCAGGATGTGTGCCGTTTCCGAAACAGGTTCTGCTGAGGACGAGAGCCATGAGATTTTCCTCCTCTGGACAAGCCCGTATCCCAGATCCTGTTGTGCCTGTGAATAGGCAGCAGGGGAACGGTGAAGACCAGCAACATCTTTCCAGCCTGCCACCTTCCGTGTGGGACAAGGAGCCGGACGTGTGCCTTTCCGGAATCAGGCTCTGCCGAGGACGAGATCCATGAGATGTTCCTCCTCTAGGCAAGCCAGGGCCCAGATCCTGTTGTGCCTGTGAATAGGCTGCAGGGGGACGGTGAAGACCAGCAACATCTTTCCAGCCTGCCACCTTCCGTGTGGGACACGGAGCCGGACGTGTGCTTTTCCAGAATCAGGCTCTGCCGAGGACGAGAGCCATGAGACGTTCCTCCTCTGGGCAAGCCCCGGTCCCAGATCCTGTTGTGCCTGTGAATAGGCTACAGACGGACGGTGAAGACCAGCAACATCTTTCCAGCCTGCTACCTTCCTTGTGGGACAAGGAGCCGGACGTGTGCCTTTCCAGAATCAGACTCTGCCGAGGACGACAGCCATGAGATGTTCCTCCTGTGGGCAAGCCCGGGTCCCAGATCCTGTTGTGCCTGTGAATAGGCTGCAGGGGGACGGTGAAGACCAGCAACATCTTTCCGGGTGCCACCTTCTGTGTCGGACAAGGAGCCGGACGTATGACTTTTCAAAAATAGGCTCTGCCGAGGACGAGAGCCATGATATGTTCCTCCTCTGGGCAAGCCCGGGTCCTGAATCCTGTTGTACCTGTGAATAGGCTGCAGGGGGACGGTGAAGACCAGCAACAGCTTTCAGGGCTGCCACCTTCCGTGTGGGACAAGGAGCCGGACGTGTGCCTTTTCGGAAACAGGCCCTGCCGAGGACGAGAGCCATGAGATGTTCCTCCTCTGGGCAAGCCCGCGTCCCAGATCCTGTTGTGCCTGTGAATAGGCTGCAGGGGGACGGTGAAGACCAGCAACAGCTTTCAGGGCTGCCACATTCCGTGTGGGACAAGGAGCCGGACGTGTGCCTTTCCGGAATCAGGCTCTGCCGAGGACGAAAGACTAACCCTGACCCTAACCCTAACCCTAACCCCTAACCCTAACCCTAAGCCCATCCCTAACGACCCTAACCCTAACCCTAACCCTAAGCCCTTAACACTAACCCTAACCCTAAACCCTAACCCTAACCCTAACTGTAACCCTAACCAGGACCCTATCTCCTAACCCTAACCCTAACCCTAACCCCTAAGCCTAACCCTAACCCTAAACCTAACCCTAACCCTAACCCTAACCCCAACCCTAACCCTAACCCTAACCCCTAACTGTAAACCTTTTCTGACAAGTTGCAGGATGTGTGCCGTTTCCGAAACAGGTTCTGCTGAGGACGAGAGCCATGAGATTTTCCTCCTCTGGGCAAGCCCGTATCCCAGATCCTTTTGTGCCTGTGAATAGGCTGCAG
>NW_026060894.1:2260000-2295000 GCF_929443795.1 Astur gentilis | reverse complement strand
CTGCCACCTTCTGTGTGGGACAAGGAGCCGGACGTGTGCCTTTTCGGAAACAGGCTCTGCCGAGGACGAGAGACTAACCCTGACCCTAAACGTAACCCTAACCCCTAACCCTAACCCTAAGCCCATCCCTAACGACCCTAACCCTAACCCTAACCCTAAGCCCTTAACACTATCCCTAACCCTAAACCCTAACCCTAACCCTAACTGTAACCCTAACCCAGACCCTATCTCCTAACCCTAACCCTAAACCTAACCCTAAACCTAACCCTAACCCTAACCCTAACCCTAACCCTAACCCCAACCCTAACCCTAACCCCTAAATGTAAACCTTTTCTGACAAGTTGCAGGATGTGTGCCGTTTCCGAAACAGGTTCTGCTGAGGACGACAGCCATGAGATGTTCCTCCTGTGGGCAAGCCCGGGTCCCAGATCCTGTTGTGCCTGTGAATAGGCTGCAGGGGGACGGTGAAGACCAGCAACATCTTTCCGGGTGCCACCTTCTGTGTCGGACAAGGAGCCGGACGTATGACTTTTCAAAAATAGGCTCTGCCGAGGACGAGAGCCATGATATGTTCCTCCTCTGGGCAAGCCCGGGTCCTGAATCCTGTTGTACCTGTGAATAGGCTGCAGGGGGACGGTGAAGACCAGCAACAGCTTTCAGGGCTGCCACCTTCCGTGTGGGACAAGGAGCCGGACGTGTGCCTTTCCGGAATCAGGCTCTGCCGAGGACGAGAGCCATGAGATGTTCCTCCTCTAGGCAAGCCCGGATCCCAGATCCTGTTGTGCCTGTGAATAGGCTGCAGGGGGACGGTGAAGACCAGCAACATCTTTCCAGCCTGCCACCTTCCGTGTGGGACACGGAGCCGGACGTGTGCCTTTCCAGAATCAGGCTCTGCCGAGGACGAGAGCCATGAGATGTTCCTCCTCTGGGCAAGCCCGGGTCCTGAATCCTGTTGTACCTGTGAATAGGCTGCAGGGGGACGGTGAAGACCAGCAACAGCTTTCAGGGCTGCCACCTTCCGTGTGGGACAAGGAGCCGGACGTGTGCCTTTTCGGAAAGAGGCCCTGCCGAGGACGAGAGCCATGAGATGTTCCTCCTCTGTGCAAGCCCGGGTCCCAGATCCTGTTGTACCTATGAATAAGCTGCAGGGGGACGGTGAAGACCAGCAGCAGCTTTCAGGGCTGCCACCTTCCGTGTGGGACAAGGAGCCGGACGTGTGCCTTTTCGGAAACAGGCTCTGCCGAGGACTAGAGACTAACCCTGACCCTAACCCTAACCCTAACCCTAATCGACCCAAACGCTAACCCTAACACTAACACCTAACCCTAACCCTAACCCTAACCCCTACCCTAACCCTAACCCTAATGGACCCTAACCCTAACCCTAACCCTAACCCCTAACCCTAACCCTAACCCTAATGGCCCTAAACCTAACCCTAACCCTGACCCTAACCCTAACCCTAAGCCTAACCCTAACCCCCTAACCCTAACCCTAACCCTAACCCTAACCCTAACCCCAACCCTAACCCTAACCCCTAAATGTAAACCTTTTCTGACAAGTTGCAGGATGTGTGCCGTTTCCGAAACAGGTTCTGCTGAGGACGAGAGCCATGAGATTTTCCTCCTCTGGGCAAGCCCGTATCCCAGATCCTGTTGTGCCTATGAATAGGCTGCAGGGGGACAGTGAAGACCAGCAACATCTTTCCAGCCTGCCACCTTCCGTGTGGGACACGGAGCCGGACGTGTGCCTTTCCAGAATCAGGCTCTGCCGAGGACGAGAGCCATGAGATGTTCCTCCTCTGGGCAAGCCCGGGTCCCAGATCCTGTTGTGCCTGTGAATAGGCTGCAGGGGGACGGTGAAGACCAGCAGCAGCTTTCAGGGCTGCCACCTTCCGTGTGGGACAAGGAGCCGGACATGTGCCTTTTCGAAAACAGGCTCTGCCGAGGACTAGAGACTAACCGTGACCCTAACCCTAACCCTAACCCTAATCGACCCAAACGCTAACCCTAACACTAACACCTAACCCTAACCCTAACCCTAACCCCTAACCTAACCCTAACCCTAATGGACCCTAACCCTAACCCTAACCCTAACCCCTAACCCTAACCCTAACCCTAATGGCCCTAAACCTAACCCTAACCCTGACCCTAACCCTAACCCTAAGCCTAACCCTAACCCCCTAAACCTAACCCTAACCCTAACCCTAACCCTAACCCTAACCCTAACCCCAACCCTAACCCTAACCCCTAAATGTAAACCTTTTCTGACAAGTTGCAGGATGTGTGCCGTTTCCGAAACAGGTTCTGCTGAGGACGAGAGCCATGAGATTTTCCTCCTCTGGGCAAGCCCGGGTCCCAGATCCTGTTGTGCCTGTGAATAGGCTGCAGGGGGACGGTGAAGACCAGCAACTTCTTTCAGGGCTGCCACCTTCCGTGTGGGACAAGGAGCCGGACGTGTGCCTTTTCGAAAAGAGGCCCTGCGGAGGACGAGAACCATGAGATGTTCCTCCTCTGGGCAAGCCCGGGTCCTGAATCCTGTTGTACCTGTGAATAGGCTGCAGGGGGACGGTGAAGACCAGCAACAGCTTTCAGGGCTGCCACCTTCCGTGTGGGACAAGGAGCCGGACGTGTGCCTTTTCGGAAATAGGCTCTGCCGAGGACGAGAGCCATGAGATGTTCCTCCTCTGGGCAAGCCCGGGTCCCAGATCCTGTCGTACCTGTGAATAGGGTGCAGGGGGACGGTGAAGACCAGCAACAGCTTTGAGGGCTGACACCTTCCTTGTGGGACAAGGAGCCGGACGTGTGCATTTTCGGAATCGGGCTCTGCCGAGGAAGAGAGCCATGAGATGTTCCTCCTCTGGGCATGCCCGGGTCCTGAATCCTGTTGTGCCTGTGAATAGGCTGCAGGGGGACGGTGAAGACCAGCAACAGCTTTCAGGGCTGCCACCTTCCGTGTGGGACAAGGAGCCGGACGTGTGCCTTTCCGGAATCAGGCTCTGCCGAGGACGAGAGGCATGAGATGTTCCTCCTCTGGGCAAGCCCGGGCCCCAGATACTGTTGTACCTGTGAATAGGCTGCAGGGGGACGGTGAAGACCAGCAACAGCTTTCAAGGCTGCCACCTTCCGTGTGGGACAAGGAGCCGGACGTGTGCCTTTTCGGGAAGATGCTCTGCCGAGGACAAGAGCCATGAGATGTTCCTCCTCTGGGCAAGCCCGGGTCCTGAATCCTGTTGTACCTGTGAATAGGCTGCAGGGGGACGGTGAAGACCAACAACATCTTTCAGGGCTGCCACCTTCCGTGTGGGACAAGGAGCCGGACGTGTGCCTTTCCGGAAATAGGCTCTGCCGAGGACGAGAGCCATGAGATGTTCCTCCTCTGGGCAAGCCCGGGTCCCAGATCCTGTTGTGCCTGTGAATAGGCTGCAGGGGGACGGTGAAGACCAGCAACAGCTTTCAGGGCTGCCACCTTCCGTGTGGGACAAGGAGCCGGACGTGTGCCTTTTCGGAATCGGGATCTGCCGAGGAAGAGAGCCATGAGATGTTCCTCCTCTGGGCATGCCCGGGTTCTGAATCCTGTTGTGCCTGTGAATAGGCTGCAGGGGGACGGTGAAGACCAGCAACATCTTTCAGGGCTGCCACCTTCCGTGTGGGACAAGGAGCCGGACGTGTGCCTTTCCGGAATCAGGCTCTGCCGAGGACGAGAGACTAACCCTGACCCTAACCCTAACCCTAACCCCTAACCCTAACCCTAAGCTCATCCCTAACGACCCTAACCCTAACCCTAACCCTAAGCCCTTAACACTAACCCTAACCCTAAACCATAACCCTAACCCTAACTGTAACCCTAACCCGGACCCTAACTCCTAACTCTAACCCTAAACCTAACGCCTAACCCTAACCGTAACCCTAACCAACTAACCCTAACCCCTAACCCTAACCCTAACATTAATGGCCCTAACCCTAACCCTAACCCCTAACCCTAACCCTAACATTAATGGCCCTAACCCTAACCCTAACCCCTAACCCTAACCCTAACCCTAATGGACCCTAACCCTAACCCTAACCCTAACCCCTAACCCTAACCCTACCCCTAACACCTAACACTAACCCTAACCCCTAATCCTAACCCTAACCCTAACCCTAAACCCTAACTGTAAACCTTTTCTGACATTTTGCAGGATGTGTGCCGTTTCCGAAACAGGTTCTGCTGAGGACGAGAGCCATGAGATTTTCCTGCTCTGGGCAAGCCCGTATCCCAGATCCTGTTGTGCCTGTGAATAGGCTGCAGGGGGACGGTGAAGACCAGCAACAGCTTTCCAGCCTGCCACCTTCCGTGTGGTACAAGTAGCCGGACGTGTGCCTTTCCAGAATCAGGCTCTGCCGAGGACGAGAGCCATGAGATGTTCCTCCTCTGGGCAAGCCCGCGTCCCAGATCCTGTTGTGCCTGTGAATAGGCTGCAGGGGGACGGTGAAGACCAGGAACAGCTTTCAGGGCTGCCACCTTCCATGTGGGACAAGGAGCCGTACGTGTGCCTTTTTGGAAACAGGCTCTGCCGAGGTCGAGAGACTAACCCTGACCCTAACCCTAACCCTAACCCCTAACCCTAACCCTAAGCCCATCCCTAACGACCCTAACCCTAACCCTAACCCTAAGCCCTTAACACTAACCCTAACCCTAAACCCTAACCCTAACCCTAACTGTAACCCTAACCCGGACCCTATCTCCTAACCCTAACCCTAACCCTAACCCCTAAGCCTAACCCTAAACCTAACCCTAAACCTAACCCTAACCCTAACCCTAACCCTAACCCCAACCCTAACCCTAACCCTAACCCCTAACTGTAAACCTTTTCTGACAAGTTGCAGGATGTGTGCCTTTCCGGAATCAGGCTCTGCCGAGGACGAGAGCCATGAGATGTTCCTCCTCTAGGCAAGCCCGGGTCCCAGATCCTGTTGTGCCTGTGAATAGGCTGCAGGGGGACGGTGAAGACCAGCAACATCTTTCCAGCCTGCCACCTTCCGTGTGGGACACGGAGCCGGACGTGTGCCTTTCCAGAATCAGGCTCTGCCGAGGACGAGAGCCATGAGATGTTCCTCCTCTGGGCAAGCCCCGGTCCCAGATCCTGTTGTGCCTGTGAATAGGCTGCAGGGGGACGGTGAAGACCAGCAACATCT
Source organism: Astur gentilis (assembly GCF_929443795.1). NCBI lineage: Eukaryota > Metazoa > Chordata > Aves > Accipitriformes > Accipitridae > Astur > Astur gentilis. Next base: position 2,289,826 of record NW_026060894.1, on the reverse strand, counting down.
TTCCGGCCTGCCACCTTCCGTGTGGGACAAGGAGCCGGACGTGTGCCTTTCCACAATCAGACTCTGCCGAGGACGAGAGCCATGAGATGTTCCTCCTCTGGGCAAGCCCGGGTCCCAGATCCCGTTGTGCCTGTGAATAGGCTGCAGGGGGACGGTGAAGACCACAAACATATTTCCGGCCAGCCACCTTCCGTGTCGGAAAAGGAGCCGGACGTATGACTTTTCAAAAATAGGCTCTGCCGAGGACGAGAGCCATGATATGTTCCTCCTCTGGGCAAGCCCGGGTCCTGAATCCTGTTGTACCTGTGAATAGGCTGCAGGGGGACGGTGAAGACCAGCAACAGCTTTCAGGGCTGCCACCTTCCGTGTGGGACAAGGAGCCGGACGTGTGCCTTTTCGGAAAGAGGCCCTGCCGAGGACGAGAGCCATGAGATGTTCCTCCTCTGGGCAAACCCGCGTCCCAGATCCTGTTGTGCCTGTGAATAGGCTGCAGGGGGACGGTGAAGACCAGCAACAGCTTTCAGGGCTGCCACCTTCTGTGTGGGACAAGGAGCCGGACGTGTGCCTTTCCGGAATCAGGCTCTGCCGAGGACGATAGACATGAGATGTTCCTCCTCTGGGCAAGCCCGGGTCCCAGATCCTGTTGTGCCTGTGAATAGGCTGCAGGGGTACGGTGAAGACCAGCAACAGCTTTCAGGGCTGCCACCTTCCGTGTGGGACAAGGAGCCGGACGTGTGCCTTTTCGGAAATAGGCTCTGCCGAGGACGAGAGCCATGAGATGTTCCTCCTCTGGGCATGCCCGGGTCCTGAATCCTGTTGTGCCTGTGAATAGGCTGCAGGGGGATGGTGAAGACCAGCAACATCTTTCCGGCCTGCCACCTTCCGTGTGGGACAAGGAGCCGGACGTGTGCCTTTCCAGAATCAGACTCTGCCGAGGACGAGAGCCATGAGAGGTTCCTCCTCTGGACAAGCCCGGGTCCCAAATCCTGTTGTGCCTGTGAATAGGCTGCAGGGGGACGGTGAAGACCAGCAACATCTTTCCGGCCTGCTACCTTCCGTGTCGGAAAAGGAGCCGGACGTATGACTTTTCAAAAATAGGCTCTGCCGAGGACGAGAGCCATGATATATTCCTCCTCTGGGCAAGCCCGGGTCCTGAATCCTGTTGTACCTGTGAATAGGCTGCAGGGGGACGGTGAAGAACAGCAACAGCTTTCAGGGCTGCCACCTTCCGTGTGGGACAAGGAGCCGGACGTGTGCCTTTTCGGAAACAGGCTCTGCCGAGGACGAGAGACTAACCCTGACCCTAACCCTAACCCTAAACCCTAACCCTAACCCTAAGCCCATCCCTAACGACCCTAACCCTAACCCTAACCCTAAGCCCTTAACACTAACCCTAAACCTAAACCCTAACCCTAACCCTAACTGTAACCCTAACCCGGACCCTATCTCGTAACTCTAATCCTAACCCTAACCCCTAACCCTAACCGTAACCCTAACCACATAACCCTAACACTCACCCTAACACCTAACCCTAACCCTAATCCTAACCCCTAACCCTAACCCCTACCCTAACCCTAACCCTGACCCTAACCCTAACCCTAACCCCTAACCCTAACCCTAACCCTAATGACCCTAAACCTAACCCTAACCCTGACCCTAACCCTAACCCTAAGCCTAACCCTAACCCCCTAACCCTAACCCTAACCCTAAACCTAACCCTAACCCTAACCCTAACCCTAACCCCAACCCTAACCCTAACCCCTAACTGTAAACCTTTTCTGACAAGTCGCAGGATGTGTGCCGTTTCCGAAACAGGTTCTGCTGAGGACGAGAGCCATGAGATGTTCCTCCTCTGGGCAAGCCCGGGTCCCAGATCCTGTTGTGCCTGTGAATAGGCAGCAGGGGGACGGTGAAGACCAGCAACATCTTTCCAGCCTGCCACCTTCCGTGTGGGACAAGGAGCCGGACGTGTGCCTTTCCAGAATCAGACTCTGCCGAGGACGAGAGCCATGAGATGTTCCTCCTCTGGGCAAGCCCGGGTCCCAGATCCTGTTGTGCCTGTGAATAGGCTGCAGGGGGACGGTGAAGACCAGCAACAGCTTTCAGGGCTGCCACCTTCCGTGTGGGACAAGGAGCCGGACGTGTGCCTTTTCGGAAACAGGCCCTTCCGAGGACGAGAGACATGAGATGTTCCTCCTCTGGGCAAGCCCGGGTCCAAAATCCTGTTGTGCCTGTGAATAGGCTGCAGGGGGACGGTGAAGACCAGCAACATCTTTCCGGGTGCCACCTTCCGTGTCGGACAAGGAGCCGGACGTATGACTTTTCAAAAATAGGCTCTGCCGAGGACGAGAGCCATGATATGTTCCTCCTCTGGGCAAGCCCGGGTCCTGAATCCTGTTGTACCTGTGAATAGGCTGCAGGGGGACGGTGAAGACCAGCAACAGCTTTCAGGGCTGCCACCTTCCGTGTGGGACAAGGAGCCGGACGTGTGCCTTTTCGGAAACAGGCCCTGCCGAGGACGAGAGCCATGAGATGTTCCTCCTCTGGGCAAGCCCGCGTCCCAGATCCTGTTGTGCCTGTGAATAGGCTGCAGGGGGACGGTGAAGACCAGCAACATCTTTCAGGGCTGCCACATTCCGTGTGGGACAAGGAGCCGGACGTGTGCCTTTCCGGAATCAGGCTCTGCCGAGGACGAGAGCCATGAGATGTTCCTCCTCTGGGCAAGCCCGGGTCCCAGATCCTGTTGTACCTATGAATAAGCTGCAGGGGGACGGTGAAGACCAGCAGCAGCTTTCAGGGCTGCCACCTTCCGTGTGGGACAAGGAGCCGGACGTGTGCCTTTTCGGAAACAGGCTCTGCCGTGGACGAGAGACTAACCCTGACCCTAACCCTAACCCGAACCCCTAACCCTAACCCTAAGCCCATCCCTAACGACCCTAACCCTAACCCTAACCCTAAGCCCTTAACACTAACCCTAACCCTAAACCCTAACCCTAACCCTAACTGTAACCCTAACCAGGACCCTATCTCCTAACCCTAACCCTAACCCTAACCCCTAAGCCTAACCCTAACCCTAAACCTAACCCTAACCCTAACCCTAACCCTAACCCCAACCCTAACCCTAACCCTAACCCCTAACTGTAAACCTTTTCTGACAAGTTGCAGGATGTGTGCCGTTTCCGAAACAGGTTCTGCTGAGGACGAGAGCCATGAGATTTTCCTCCTCTGGGCAAGCCCGTATCCCAGATCCTGTTGTGCCTGTGAATAGGCTGCAGGGGGACGGTGAAGACCAGCAACAGCTTTCAGGGCTGCCACCTTCCGTGTGGGACAAGGAGCCGGACGTGTGCCTTTTCGGAAAGAGGCCCTGCCGAGGACGAGAGCCATGAGATGTTCCTCCTCTGGGCAAGCCCGCGTCCCAGATCCTGTTGTGCCTGTGAATAGGCTGCAGGGGGACGGTGAAGACCAGCAACAGCTTTCAGGGCTGCCACCTTCCGTGTGGGACAAGGAGCCGGACGTGTGCCTTTCCGGAATCAGGCTCTGCCGAGGACGAGAGACATGAGATGTTCCTCCTCTGGGCAAGCCCGGGTCCCAGATCCTGTTGTACCTATGAATAAGCTGCAGGGGGACGGTGAAGACCAGCAACATCTTTCCAGCCTGCCACCTTCCGTGTGGGACACGGAGCCGGACGTGTGCCTTTCCAGAATCAGGCTCTGCCGAGGACGAGAGCCATGAGATGTTCCTCCTCTGGGCAAGCCCGGGTCCTGAATCCTGTTGTACCTGTGAATAGGCTGCAGGGGGACGGTGAAGACCAGCAACAGCTTTCAGGGCTGCCACCTTCCGTGTGGGAGAAGGAGCCGGACGTGTGCCTTTTCGGAAAGAGGCCCTGCCGAGGACGAGAGCCATGAGATGTTCCTCCTCTGTGCAAGCCCGGGTCCCAGATCCTGTTGTACCTATGAATAAGCTGCAGGGGGACGGTGAAGACCAGCAGCAGCTTTCAGGGCTGCCACCTTCCGTGTGGGACAAGGAGCCGGACGTGTGCCTTTTCGGAAACAGGCTCTGCCGAGGACTAGAGACTAACCCTGACCCTAACCCTAACCCTAACCCTAATCGACCCAAACGCTAACCCTAAAACTAACACCTAACCCTAACCCTAACCCTAACCCCTACCCTAACCCTAACCCTAATGGACCCTAACCCTAACCCTAACCCTAACCCCTAACCCTAACCCTAATGGCCCTAAACCTAAACCTAACCCTGACCCTAACCCTAACCCTAAGCCTAACCCTAACCCCCTAAACCTAACCCTAACCCTAACCCTAACCCTAACCCTAACCCTAACCCCAACCCTAACCCTAACCCCTAAATGTAAACCTTTTCTGACAAGTTGCAGGATGTGTGCCGTTTCCGAAACAGGTTCTGCTGAGGACGAGAGCCATGAGATTTTCCTCCTCTGGGCAAGCCCGTATACCAGATCCTGTTGTGCCTATGAATAGGCTGCAGGGGGACAGTGAAGACCAGCAACATCTTTCCAGCCTGCCACCTTCCGTGTGGGACACGGAGCCGGACGTGTGCCTTTCCAGAATCAGGCTCTGCCGAGGACGAGAGCCATGAGATGTTCCTCCTCTGGGCAAGCCCGGGTCCCAGATCCTGTTGTGCCTGTGAATAGGCTGCAGGGGGACGGTGAAGACCAGCAGCAGCTTTCAGGGCTGCCACCTTCCGTGTGGGACAAGGAGCCGGACGTGTGCCTTTTCGGAAACAGGCTCTGCCGAGGACTAGAGACTAACCCTGACCCTAACCCTAACCCTAACCCTAATCGACCCAAACGCTAACCCTAACACTAACACCTAACCCTAACCCTAACCCTAACCCCTACCCTAACCCTAACCCTAATGGACACTAACCCTAACCCTAACCCTAACCCCTAACCCTAACCCTAACCCTAATGGCCCTAAACCTAACCCTAACCCTGACCCTAACCCTAACCCTAAGCCTAACCCTAACCCCCTAAACCTAACCCTAACCCTAACCCTAACCCTAACCCTAACCCCAACCCTAACCCTAACCCCTAAATGTAAACCTTTTCTGACAAGTTGCAGGATGTGTGCCGTTTCCGAAACAGGTTCTGCTGAGGACGAGAGCCATGAGATTTTCCTCCTCTGGGCAAGCCCGGGTCCCAGATCCTGTTGTGCCTGTGAATAGGCTGCAGGGGGACGGTGAAGACCAGCAACTTCTTTCAGGGCTGCCACCTTCCGTGTGGGACAAGGAGCCGTACGTGTGCCTTTTCGAAAAGAGGCCCTGCGGAGGACGAGAACCATGAGATGTTCCTCCTCTGGGCAAGCCCGGGTCCTGAATCCTGTTGTACCTGTGAATAGGCTGCAGGGGGACGGTGAAGACCAGCAACAGCTTTCAGGGCTGCCACCTTCCGTGTGGGACAAGGAGCCGGACGTGTGCCTTTTCGGAAATAGGCTCTGCCGAGGACGAGAGCCATGAGATGTTCCTCCTCTGGGCAAGCCCGGTCCCAGATCCTGTCGTACCTGTGAATAGGGTGCAGGGGGACGGTGAAGACCAGCAACAGCTTTGAGGGCTGACACCTTCCTTGTGGGACAAGGAGCCGGACGTGTGCCTTTCCAGAATCAGGCTCTGCCGAGGACGAGAGCCATGAGATGTTCCTCCTCTGGGCAAGCCCGGGTCCTGAATCCTGTTGTACCTGTGAATAGGCTGCAGGGGGACGGTGAAGACCAGCAACAGCTTTCAGGGCTGCCACCTTCCGTGTGGGACAAGGAGCCGGACGTGTGCCTTATCGGAAAGAGGCCCTGCCGAGGACGAGAGCCATGAGATGTTCCTCCTCTGTGCAAGCCCGGGTCCCAGATCCTGTTGTACCTATGAATAAGCTGCAGGGGGACGGTGAAGACCAGCAGCAGCTTTCAGGGCTGCCACCTTCCGTGTGGGACAAGGAGCCGGACGTGTGCCTTTTCAGAAACAGGCTCTGCCGAGGACTAGAGACTAACCCTGACCCTAACCCTAACCCTAACCCTAATCGACCCAAACGCTAACCCTAACACTAACACCTAACCCTAACCCTAACCCTAACCCCTACCCTAACCCTAACCCTAATGGACCCTAACCCTAACCCTAACCCTAACCCCTAACCCTAACCCTAACCCTAATGGCCCTAAACCTAACCCTAACCCTGACCCTAACCCTAACCCTAAGCCTAACCCTAACCCCCTAAACCTAACCCTAACCCTAACCCTAACCCTAACCCTAACCCTAACCCCAACCCTAACCCTAACCCCTAAATGTAAACCTTTTCTGACAAGTTGCAGGATGTGTGCCGTTTCCGAAACAGGTTCTGCTGAGGACGAGAGCCATGAGATTTTCCTCCTCTGGGCAAGCCCGTATCCCAGATCCTGTTGTGCCTATGAATAGGCTGCAGGGGGACAGTGAAGACCAGCAACATCTTTCCAGCCTGCCACCTTCCGTGTGGGACACGGAGCCGGACGTGTGCCTTTCCAGAATCAGGCTCTGCCGAGGACGAGAGCCATGAGATGTTCCTCCTCTAGGCAAGCCCGGGTCCCAGATCCTGTTGTGCCTGTGAATAGGCTGCAGGGGGACGGTGAAGACCAGCAGCAGCTTTCAGGGCTGCCACCTTCCGTGTGGGACAAGGAGCCGGACGTGTGCCTTTTCGGAAACAGGCTCTGCCGAGGACTAGAGACTAACCCTGACCCTAACCCTAACCCTAACCCTAATGGACCCTAACCCTAACCCTAACACTAACACCTAACCCTAACCCTAACCCTAACCCCTACCCTAACCCTAACCCTAATGGACCCTAACCCTAACCCTAAACCTAACCCCTAACCCTAACCCTAACCCTAATGGCCCTAAACCTAACCCTAACCCTGACCCTAACCCTAACCCTAAGCCTAACCCTAACCCCCTAAACCTAACCCTAACCCTAACCCTAACCCTAACCCTAACCCTAACCCCAACCCTAACCCTAACCCCTAAATGTAAACCTTTTCTGACAAGTTGCAGGATGTGTGCCGTTTCCGAAACAGGTTCTGCTGAGGACGAGAGCCATGAGATTTTCCTCCTCTGGGCAAGCCCGGGTCCCAGATCCTGTTGTGCCTGTGAATAGGCTGCAGGGGGACGGTGAAGACCAGCAACTTCTTTCAGGGCTGCCACCTTCCGTGTGGGACAAGGAGCCGGACGTGTGCCTTTTCGAAAAGAGGCCCTGCGGAGGACGAGAACCATGAGATGTTCCTCCTCTGGGCAAGCCCGGGTCCTGAATCCTGTTGTACCTGTGAATAGGCTGCAGGGGGACGGTGAAGACCAGCAACAGCTTTCAGGGCTGCCACCTTCCGTGTGGGACAAGGAGCCGGACGTGTGCCTTTTCGGAAATAGGCTCTGCCGAGGACGAGAGCCATGAGATGTTCCTCCTCTGGGCAAGCCCGAGTCCCAGATCCTGTCGTACCTGTGAATAGGGTGCAGGGGGACGGTGAAGACCAGCAACAGCTTTGAGGGCTGACACCTTCCTTGTGGGACAAGGAGCCGGACGTGTGCATTTCCGGAATCGGGCTCTGCCGAGGAAGAGAGCCATGAGATGTTCCTCCTCTGGGCATGCCCGGGTCCTGAATCCTGTTGTGCCTGTGAATAGGCTGCAGGGGGACGGTGAAGACCAGCAACAGCTTTCAGGGCTGCCACCTTCCGTGTGGGACAAGGAGCCGGACGTGTGCCTTTCCGGAATCAGGCTCTGCCGAGGACGAGAGGCATGAGATGTTCCTCCTCTGGGCAAGCCCGGGTCCCAGATCCTGTTGTACCTGTGAATAAGCTGCAGGGGGACGGTGAAGACCAGCAACAGCTTTCAAGGCTGCCACCTTCCGTGTGGGACAAGGAGCCGGACGTGTGCCTTTTCGGGAAGATGCTCTGCCGAGGACAAGAGCCATGAGATGTTCCTCCTCTGGGCAAGCCCGGGTCCTGAATCCTGTTGTACCTGTGAATAGGCTGCAGGGGGACGGTGAAGACCAACAACAGCTTTCAGGGCTGCCACCTTCCGTGTGGGACAAGGAGCCGGACGTGTGCCTTTCCGGAAATAGGCTCTGCCGAGGACGAGAGCCATGAGATGTTCCTCCTCTGGGCAAGCCCGGGTCCCAGATCCTGTTGTGCCTGTGAATAGGCTGCAGGGGGACGGTGAAGACCAGCAACAGCTTTCAGGGCTGCCACCTTCCGTGTGGGACAAGGAGCCGGACGTGTGCCTTTTCGGAATCGGGATCTGCCGAGGAAGAGAGCCATGAGATGTTCCTCCTCTGGGCATGCCCGGGTTCTGAATCCTGTTGTGCCTGTGAATAGGCTGCAGGGGGACGGTGAAGACCAGCAACATCTTTCAGGGCTGCCACCTTCCGTGTGGGACAAGGAGCCGGACGTGTGCCTTTCCGGAATCAGGCTCTGCCGAGGACGAGAGACTAACCCTAACCCTAACCCTAACCCTAACCCCTAACCCTAACCCTAAGCCCATCCCTAACGACCCTAACCCTAACCCTAACCCTAAGCCCTTAACACTAACCCTAACCCTAAACCATAACCCTAACCCTAACTGTAACCCTAACCCGGACCCTAACTCCTAACTCTAACCCTAAACCTAACGCCTAACCCTAACCGTAACCCTAACCAACTAACCCTAACCCCTAACCCTAACCCTAACATTAATGGCCCTAACCCTAACCCTAACCCCTAACCCTAACCCTAACATTAATGGCCCTAACCCTAACCCTAACCCCTAACCCTAACCCTAACCCTAATGGACCCTAACCCTAACCCTAACCCTAACCCCTAACCCTAACCCTACCCCTAACACCTAACACTAACCCTAACCCCTAATCCTAACCCTAACCCTAACCCTAAACCCTAACTGTAAACCTTTTCTGACATTTTGCAGGATGTGTGCCGTTTCCGAAACAGGTTCTGCTGAGGACGAGAGCCATGAGATTTTCCTGCTCTGGGCAAGCCCGTATCCCAGATCCTGTTGTGCCTGTGAATAGGCTGCAGGGGGACGGTGAAGACCAGCAACAGCTTTTCAGCCTGCCACCTTCCGTGTGGTACAAGTAGCCGGACGTGTGCCTTTCCAGAATCAGGCTCTGCCGAGGACGAGAGCCATGAGATGTTCCTCCTCTGGGCAAGCCCGCGTCCCAGATCCTGTTGTGCCTGTGAATAGGCTGCAGGGGGACGGTGAAGACCAGCAGCAGCTTTCAGGGCTGCCACCTTCCGTGTGGGACAAGGAGCCGGACGTGTGCCTTTTCGGAAACAGGCTCTGCCGAGGACTAGAGACTAACCCTGACCCTAACCCTAACCCTAACCCTAATCGACCCAAACGCTAACCCTAACACTAACACCTAACCCTAACCCTAACCCTAACCCCTACCCTAACCCTAACCCTAATGGACCCTAACCCTAACCCTAAACCTAACCCCTAACCCTAACCCTAACCCTAATGGCCCTAAACCTAACCCTAACCCTGACCCTAACCCTAACCCTAAGCCTAACCCTAACCCCCTAAACCTAACCCTAACCCTAACCCTAACCCTAACCCTAACCCTAACCCCAACCCTAACCCTAACCCCTAAATGTAAACCTTTTCTGACAAGTTGCAGGATGTGTGCCGTTTCCGAAACAGGTTCTGCTGAGGACGAGAGCCATGAGATTTTCCTCCTCTGGGCAAGCCCGGGTCCCAGATCCTGTTGTGCCTGTGAATAGGCTGCAGGGGGACGGTGAAGACCAGCAACTTCTTTCAGGGCTGCCACCTTCCGTGTGGGACAAGGAGCCGGACGTGTGCCTTTTCGAAAAGAGGCCCTGCGGAGGACGAGAACCATGAGATGTTCCTCCTCTGGGCAAGCCCGGGTCCTGAATCCTGTTGTACCTGTGAATAGGCTGCAGGGGGACGGTGAAGACCAGCAACAGCTTTCAGGGCTGCCACCTTCCGTGTGGGACAAGGAGCCGGACGTGTGCCTTTTCGGAAATAGGCTCTGCCGAGGACGAGAGCCATGAGATGTTCCTCCTCTGGGCAAGCCCGGGTCCCAGATCCTGTCGTACCTGTGAATAGGGTGCAGGGGGACGGTGAAGACCAGCAACAGCTTTGAGGGCTGACACCTTCCTTGTGGGACAAGGAGCCGGACGTGTGCATTTTCGGAATCGGGCTCTGCCGAGGAAGAGAGCCATGAGATGTTCCTCCTCTGGGCATGCCCGGGTCCTGAATCCTGTTGTGCCTGTGAATAGGCTGCAGGGGGACGGTGAAGACCAGCAACAGCTTTCAGGGCTGCCACCTTCCGTGTGGGACAAGGAGCCGGACGTGTGCCTTTCCGGAATCAGGCTCTGCCGAGGACGAGAGGCATGAGATGTTCCTCCTCTGGGCAAGCCCGGGTCCCAGATCCTGTTGTACCTGTGAATAAGCTGCAGGGGGACGGTGAAGACCAGCAACAGCTTTCAAGGCTGCCACCTTCCGTGTGGGACAAGGAGCCGGACGTGTGCCTTTTCGGGAAGATGCTCTGCCGAGGACAAGAGCCATGAGATGTTCCTCCTCTGGGCAAGCCCGGGTCCTGAATCCTGTTGTACCTGTGAATAGGCTGCAGGGGGACGGTGAAGACCAACAACAGCTTTCAGGGCTGCCACCTTCCGTGTGGGACAAGGAGCCGGACGTGTGCCTTTCCGGAAATAGGCTCTGCCGAGGACGAGAGCCATGAGATGTTCCTCCTCTGGGCAAGCCCGGGTCCCAGATCCTGTTGTGCCTGTGAATAGGCTGCAGGGGGACGGTGAAGACCAGCAACAGCTTTCAGGGCTGCCACCTTCCGTGTGGGACAAGGAGCCGGACGTGTGCCTTTTCGGAATCGGGATCTGCCGAGGAAGAGAGCCATGAGATGTTCCTCCTCTGGGCATGCCCGGGTTCTGAATCCTGTTGTGCCTGTGAATAGGCTGCAGGGGGACGGTGAAGACCAGCAACATCTTTCAGGGCTGCCACCTTCCGTGTGGGACAAGGAGCCGGACGTGTGCCTTTCCGGAATCAGGCTCTGCCGAGGACGAGAGACTAACCCTGACCCTAACCCTAACCCTAACCCCTAACCCTAACCCTAAGCCCATCCCTAACGACCCTAACCCTAACCCTAACCCTAAGCCCTTAACACTAACCCTAACCCTAAACCATAACCCTAACCCTAACTGTAACCCTAACCCGGACCCTAACTCCTAACTCTAACCCTAAACCTAACCCCTAACCCTAACCGTAACCCTAACCAACTAACCCTAACCCCTAACCCTAACCCTAACATTAATGGCCCTAACCCTAACCCTAACCCCTAACCCTAACCCTAACATTAATGGCCCTAACCCTAACCCTAACCCCTAACCCTAACCCTAACCCTAATGGACCCTAACCCTAACCCTAACCCTAACCCCTAACCCTAACCCTACCCCTAACACCTAACACTAACCCTAACCCCTAATCCTAACCCTAACCCTAACCCTAAACCCTAACTGTAAACCTTTTCTGACATTTTGCAGGATGTGTGCCGTTTCCGAAACAGGTTCTGCTGAGGACGAGAGCCATGAGATTTTCCTGCTCTGGGCAAGCCCGTATCCCAGATCCTGTTGTGCCTGTGAATAGGCTGCAGGGGGACGGTGAAGACCAGCAACAGCTTTTCAGCCTGCCACCTTCCGTGTGGTACAAGTAGCCGGACGTGTGCCTTTCCAGAATCAGGCTCTGCCGAGGACGAGAGCCATGAGATGTTCCTCCTCTGGGCAAGCCCGCGTCCCAGATCCTGTTGTGCCTGTGAATAGGCTGCAGGGGGACGGTGAAGACCAGGAACAGCTTTCAGGGCTGCCACCTTCCGTGTGGGACAAGGAGCCGGACGTGTGCCTTTTCGGAAACAGGCTCTGCCGAGGAATAGAGACTAACCCTGACCCTAACCCTAACCCTAACCCTAATCGACCCAAACGCTAACCCTAACACTAACACCTAACCCTAACCCTAACCCTAACCCCTACCCTAACCCTAACCCTAATGGACCCTAACCCTAACCCTAACCCTAACCCCTAACCCTAACACTAACCCTAATGGCCCTAAACCTAACCCTAACCCTAACCCTAACCTAACCCTAACCCTAACCCTAACCCTAACCCTAACCCTAACCCCAACCCTAACCCTAACCCCTAAATGTAAACCTTTTCTGACAAGTTGCAGGATGTGTGCCGTTTCCGAAACAGGTTCTGCTGAGGACGAGAGCCATGAGATTTTCCTCCTCTGGGCAAGCCCGTATCCCAGATCCTGTTGTGCCTATGAATAGGCTGCAGGGGGACAGTGAAGACCAGCAACATCTTTCCAGCCTGCCACCTTCCGTGTGGGACACGGAGCCGGACGTGTGCCTTTCCAGAATCAGGCTCTGCCGAGGACGAGAGCCATGAGATGTTCCTCCTCTGGGCAAGCCCGGGTCCCAGATCCTGTTGTGCCTGTGAATAGGCTGCAGGGGGACGGTGAAGACCAGCAGCAGCTTTCAGGGCTGCCACCTTCCGTGTGGGACAAGGAGCCGGACGTGTGCCTTTTCGGAAACAGGCTCTGCCGAGGACTAGAGACTAACCCTGACCCTAACCCTAACCCTAACCCTAATCGACCCAAACGCTAACCCTAACACTAACACCTAACCCTAACCCTAACCCTAACCCCTACCCTAACCCTAACCCTAATGGACACTAACCCTAACCCTAACCCTAACCCCTAACCCTAACCCTAACCCTAATGGCCCTAAACCTAACCCTAACCCTGACCCTAACCCTAACCCTAAGCCTAACCCTAACCCCCTAACCCTAACCCTAACCCTAACCCTAACCCTAACCCCAACCCTAACCCTAACCCCTAAATGTAAACCTTTTCTGACAAGTTGCAGGATGTGTGCCGTTTCCGAAACAGGTTCTGCTGAGGACGAGAGCCATAAGATTTTCCTCCTCTGGGCAAGCCCGGGTCCCAGATCCTGTTGTGCCTGTGAATAGGCTGCAGGGGGACGGTGAAGACCAGCAACTTCTTTCAGGGCTGCCACCTTCCGTGTGGGACAAGGAGCCGGACGTGTGCCTTTTCGAAAAGAGGCCCTGCGGAGGACGAGAACCATGAGATGTTCCTCCTCTGGGCAAGCCCGGGTCCTGAATCCTGTTGTACCTGTGAATAGGCTGCAGGGGGACGGTGAAGACCAGCAACAGCTTTCAGGGCTGACACCTTCCGTGTGGGACAAGGAGCCGGACGTGTGCCTTTTCGGAAATAGGCTCTGCCGAGGACGAGAGCCATGAGATGTTCCTCCTCTGGGCAAGCCCGGGTCCCAGATCCTGTCGTACCTGTGAATAGGGTGCAGGGGGACGGTGAAGACCAGCAACAGCTTTGAGGGCTGACACCTTCCTTGTGGGACAAGGAGCCGGACGTGTGCCTTTCCAGAATCAGGCTCTGACGAGGACGAGAGCCATGAGATGTTCCTCCTCTGGGCAAGCCCGGGTCCTGAATCCTGTTGTACCTGTGAATAGGCTGCAGGGGGACGGTGAAGACCAGCAACAGCTTTCAGGGCTGCCACCTTCCGTGTGGGACAAGGAGCCGGACGTGTGCCTTTTCGGAAAGAGGCCCTGCCGAGGACGAGAGCCATGAGATGTTCCTCCTCTGTGCAAGCCCGGGTCCCAGATCCTGTTGTACCTATGAATAAGCTGCAGGGGGACGGTGAAGACCAGCAGCAGCTTTCAGGGCTGCCACCTTCCGTGTGGGACAAGGAGCCGGACGTGTGCCTTTTCAGAAACAGGCTCTGCCGAGGACTAGAGACTAACCCTGACCCTAACCCTAACCCTAACCCTAATCGACCCAAACGCTAACCCTAACACTAACACCTAACCCTAACCCTAACCCTAACCCCTACCCTAACCCTAACCCTAATGGACCCTAACCCTAACCCTAACCCTAACCCCTAACCCTAACCCTAACCCTAATGGCCCTAAACCTAACCCTAACCCTGACCCTAACCCTAACCCTAAGCCTAACCCTAACCCCCTAAACCTAACCCTAACCCTAACCCTAACCCTAACCCTAACCCTAACCCCAACCCTAACCCTAACCCCTAAATGTAAACCTTTTCTGACAAGTTGCAGGATGTGTGCCGTTTCCGAAACAGGTTCTGCTGAGGACGAGAGCCATGAGATTTTCCTCCTCTGGGCAAGCCCGTATCCCAGATCCTGTTGTGCCTATGAATAGGCTGCAGGGGGACAGTGAAGACCAGCAACATCTTTCCAGCCTGCCACCTTCCGTGTGGGACACGGAGCCGGACGTGTGCCTTTCCAGAATCAGGCTCTGCCGAGGACGAGAGCCATGAGATGTTCCTCCTCTAGGCAAGCCCGGGTCCCAGATCCTGTTGTGCCTGTGAATAGGCTGCAGGGGGACGGTGAAGACCAGCAACAGCTTTCAGGGCTGCCACCTTCCGTGTGGGACAAGGAGCCGGACGTGTGCCTTTTCGGAAACAGGCTCTGCCGAGGACTAGAGACTAACCCTGACCCTAACCCTAACCCTAACCCTAATCGACCCAAACGCTAACCCTAACACTAACACCTAACCCTAACCCTAACCCTAACCCCTACCCTAACCCTAACCCTAATGGACCCTAACCCTAACCCTAAACCTAACCCCTAACCCTAACCCTAACCCTAATGGCCCTAAACCTAACCCTAACCCTGACCCTAACCCTAACCCTAAGCCTAACCCTAACCCCCTAAACCTAACCCTAACCCTAACCCTAACCCTAACCCTAACCCTAACCCCAACCCTAACCCTAACCCCTAAATGTAAACCTTTTCTGACAAGTTGCAGGATGTGTGCCGTTTCCGAAACAGGTTCTGCTGAGGACGAGAGCCATGAGATTTTCCTCCTCTGGGCAAGCCCGGGTCCCAGATCCTGTTGTGCCTGTGAATAGGCTGCAGGGGGACGGTGAAGACCAGCAACTTCTTTCAGGGCTGCCACCTTCCGTGTGGGACAAGGAGCCGGACGTGTGCCTTTTCGAAAAGAGGCCCTGCGGAGGACGAGAACCATGAGATGTTCCTCCTCTGGGCAAGCCCGGGTCCTGAATCCTGTTGTACCTGTGAATAGGCTGCAGGGGGACGGTGAAGACCAGCAACAGCTTTCAGGGCTGCCACCTTCCGTGTGGGACAAGGAGCCGGACGTGTGCCTTTTCGGAAATAGGCTCTGCCGAGGACGAGAGCCATGAGATGTTCCTCCTCTGGGCAAGCCCGGGTCCCAGATCCTGTCGTACCTGTGAATAGGGTGCAGGGGGACGGTGAAGACCAGCAACAGCTTTGAGGGCTGACACCTTCCTTGTGGGACAAGGAGCCGGACGTGTGCCTTTCCAGAATCAGGCTCTGACGAGGACGAGAGCCATGAGATGTTCCTCCTCTGGGCAAGCCCGGGTCCTGAATCCTGTTGTACCTGTGAATAGGCTGCAGGGGGACGGTGAAGACCAGCAACAGCTTTCAGGGCTGCCACCTTCCGTGTGGGACAAGGAGCCGGACGTGTGCCTTTTCGGAAAGAGGCCCTGCCGAGGACGAGAGCCATGAGATGTTCCTCCTCTGTGCAAGCCCGGGTCCCAGATCCTGTTGTACCTATGAATAAGCTGCAGGGGGACGGTGAAGACCAGCAGCAGCTTTCAGGGCTGCCACCTTCCGTGTGGGACAAGGAGCCGGACGTGTGCCTTTTCAGAAACAGGCTCTGCCGAGGACTAGAGACTAACCCTGACCCTAACCCTAACCCTAACCCTAATCGACCCAAACGCTAACCCTAACACTAACACCTAACCCTAACCCTAACCCTAACCCCTACCCTAACCCTAACCCTAATGGACCCTAACCCTAACCCTAACCCTAACCCCTAACCCTAACCCTAACCCTAATGGCCCTAAACCTAACCCTAACCCTGACCCTAACCCTAACCCTAAGCCTAACCCTAACCCCCTAAACCTAACCCTAACCCTAACCCTAACCCTAACCCTAACCCTAACCCCAACCCTAACCCTAACCCCTAAATGTAAACATTTTCTGACAAGTTGCAGGATGTGTGCCGTTTCCGAAACAGGTTCTGCTGAGGACGAGAGCCATGAGATTTTCCTCCTCTGGGCAAGCCCGTATCCCAGATCCTGTTGTGCCTATGAATAGGCTGCAGGGGGACAGTGAAGACCAGCAACATCTTTCCAGCCTGCCACCTTCCGTGTGGGACACGGAGCCGGACGTGTGCCTTTCCAGAATCAGGCTCTGCCGAGGACGAGAGCCATGAGATGTTCCTCCTCTGGGCAAGCCCGGGTCCCAGATCCTGTTGTGCCTGTGAATAGGCTGCAGGGGGACGGTGAAGACCAGCAACAGCTTTCAGGGCTGCCACCTTCCGTGTGGGACAAGGAGCCGGACGTGTGCCTTTTCGGAAACAGGCTCTGCCGAGGACTAGAGACTAACCCTGACCCTAACCCTAACCCTAACCCTAATCGACCCAAACGCTAACCCTAACACTAACACCTAACCCTAACCCTAACCCTAACCCCTACCCTAACCCTAACCCTAATGGACCCTAACCCTAACCCTAAACCTAACCCCTAACCCTAACCCTAACCCTAATGGCCCTAAACCTAACCCTAACCCTGACCCTAACCCTAACCCTAAGCCTAACCCTAACCCCCTAAACCTAACCCTAACCCTAACCCTAACCCTAACCCTAACCCTAACCCCAACCCTAACCCTAACCCCTAAATGTAAACCTTTTCTGACAAGTTGCAGGATGTGTGCCGTTTCCGAAACAGGTTCTGCTGAGGACGAGAGCCATGAGATTTTCCTCCTCTGGGCAAGCCCGGGTCCCAGATCCTGTTGTGCCTGTGAATAGGCTGCAGGGGGACGGTGAAGACCAGCAACTTCTTTCAGGGCTGCCACCTTCCGTGTGGGACAAGGAGCCGGACGTGTGCCTTTTCGAAAAGAGGCCCTGCGGAGGACGAGAACCATGAGATGTTCCTCCTCTGGGCAAGCCCGGGTCCTGAATCCTGTTGTACCTGTGAATAGGCTGCAGGGGGACGGTGAAGACCAGCAACAGCTTTCAGGGCTGCCACCTTCCGTGTGGGACAAGGAGCCGGACGTGTGCCTTTTCGGAAATAGGCTCTGCCGAGGACGAGAGCCATGAGATGTTCCTCCTCTGGGCAAGCCCGGGTCCCAGATCCTGTCGTACCTGTGAATAGGGTGCAGGGGGACGGTGAAGACCAGCAACAGCTTTGAGGGCTGACACCTTCCTTGTGGGACAAGGAGCCGGACGTGTGCATTTTCGGAATCGGGCTCTGCCGAGGAAGAGAGCCATGAGATGTTCCTCCTCTGGGCATGCCCGGGTCCTGAATCCTGTTGTGCCTGTGAATAGGCTGCAGGGGGACGGTGAAGACCAGCAACAGCTTTCAGGGCTGCCACCTTCCGTGTGGGACAAGGAGCCGGACGTGTGCCTTTCCGGAATCAGGCTCTGCCGAGGACGAGAGGCATGAGATGTTCCTCCTCTGGGCAAGCCCGGGTCCCAGATCCTGTTGTACCTGTGAATAAGCTGCAGGGGGACGGTGAAGACCAGCAACAGCTTTCAAGGCTGCCACCTTCCGTGTGGGACAAGGAGCCGGACGTGTGCCTTTTCGGGAAGATGCTCTGCCGAGGACAAGAGCCATGAGATGTTCCTCCTCTGGGCAAGCCCGGGTCCTGAATCCTGTTGTACCTGTGAATAGGCTGCAGGGGGACGGTGAAGACCAACAACAGCTTTCAGGGCTGCCACCTTCCGTGTGGGACAAGGAGCCGGACGTGTGCCTTTCCGGAAATAGGCTCTGCCGAGGACGAGAGCCATGAGATGTTCCTCCTCTGGGCAAGCCCGGGTCCCAGATCCTGTTGTGCCTGTGAATAGGCTGCAGGGGGACGGTGAAGACCAGCAACAGCTTTCAGGGCTGCCACCTTCCGTGTGGGACAAGGAGCCGGACGTGTGCCTTTTCGGAATCGGGATCTGCCGAGGAAGAGAGCCATGAGATGTTCCTCCTCTGGGAATGCCCGGGTTCTGAATCCTGTTGTGCCTGTGAATAGGCTGCAGGGGGACGGTGAAGACCAGCAACATCTTTCAGGGCTGCCACCTTCCGTGTGGGACAAGGAGCCGGACGTGTGCCTTTCCGGAATCAGGCTCTGCCGAGGACGAGAGACTAACCCTGACCCTAACCCTAACCCTAACCCCTAACCCTAACCCTAAGCCCATCCCTAACGACCCTAACCCTAACCCTAACCCTAAGCCCTTAACACTAACCCTAACCCTAAACCATAACCCTAACCCTAACTGTAACCCTAACCCGGACCCTAACTCCTAACTCTAACCCTAAACCTAACGCCTAACCCTAACCGTAACCCTAACCAACTAACCCTAACCCCTAACCCTAACCCTAACATTAATGGCCCTAACCCTAACCCTAACCCCTAACCCTAACCCTAACATTAATGGCCCTAACCCTAACCCTAACCCCTAACCCTAACCCTAACCCTAATGGACCCTAACCCTAACCCTAACCCTAACCCCTAACCCTAACCCTACCCCTAACACCTAACACTAACCCTAACCCCTAATCCTAACCCTAACCCTAACCCTAAACCCTAACTGTAAACCTTTTCTGACATTTTGCAGGATGTGTGCCGTTTCCGAAACAGGTTCTGCTGAGGACGAGAGCCATGAGATTTTCCTGCTCTGGGCAAGCCCGTATCCCAGATCCTGTTGTGCCTGTGAATAGGCTGCAGGGGGACGGTGAAGACCAGCAACAGCTTTCCAGCCTGCCACCTTCCGTGTGGTACAAGTAGCCGGACGTGTGCCTTTCCAGAATCAGGCTCTGCCGAGGACGAGAGCCATGAGATGTTCCTCCTCTGGGCAAGCCCGCGTCCCAGATCCTGTTGTGCCTGTGAATAGGCTGCAGGGGGACGGTGAAGACCAGGAACAGCTTTCAGGGCTGCCACCTTCCATGTGGGACAAGGAGCCGTACGTGTGCCTTTTTGGAAACAGGCTCTGCCGAGGACGAGAGACTAACCCTGACCCTAACCCTAACCCTAACCCCTAACCCTAACCCTAAGCCCATCCCTAACGACCCTAACCCTAACCCTAACCCTAAGCCCTTAACACTAACCCTAACCCTAAACCCTAACCCTAACCCTAACTGTAACCCTAACCCGGACCCTATCTCCTAACCCTAACCCTAACCCTAACCCCTAAGCCTAACCCTAAACCTAACCCTAAACCTAACCCTAACCCTAACCCTAACCCTAACCCCAACCCTAACCCTAACCCTAACCCCTAACTGTAAACCTTTTCTGACAAGTTGCAGGATGTGTGCCTTTCCGGAATCAAGCTCTGCCGAGGACGAGAGCCATGAGATGTTCCTCCTCTAGGCAAGCCCGGGTCCCAGATCCTGTTGTGCCTGTGAATAGGCTGCAGGGGGACGGTGAAGACCAGCAACATCTTTCCAGCCTGCCACCTTCCGTGTGGGACACGGAGCCGGACGTGTGCCTTTCCAGAATCAGGCTCTGCCGAGGACGAGAGCCATGAGATGTTCCTCCTCTGGGCAAGCCCCGGTCCCAGATCCTGTTGTGCCTGTGAATAGGCTGCAGGGGGACGGTGAAGACCAGCAACATCTTTCCGGCCTGCCACCTTCCGTGTGGGACAAGGAGCCGGACGTGTGCCTTTCCAGAATCAGACTCTGCCGAGGACGAGAGCCATGAGATGTTCCTCCTCTGGGCAAGCCCGGGTCCCAGATCCTGTTGTGCCTGTGAATAGGCTGCAGGGGGACGGTGAAGACCACAAACATATTTCCGGCCAGCCACCTTCCGTGTCGGAAAAGGAGCCGGACGTATGACTTTTCAAAAATAGGCTCTGCCGAGGACGAGAGCCATGATATGTTCCTCCTCTGGGCAAGCCCGGGTCCTGAATCCTGTTGTACCTGTGAATAGGCTGCAGGGGGACGGTGAAGTCCAGCAACAGCTTTCAGGGCTGCCACCTTCCGTGTGGGACAAGGAGCCGGACGTGTGCCTTTTCGGAAAGAGGCCCTGCCGAGGACGAGAGCCATGAGATGTTCCTCCTCTGGGCAAGCCCGCGTCCCAGATCCTGTTGTGCCTGTGAATAGGCTGCAGGGGGACGGTGAAGACCAGCAACAGCTTTCAGGGCTGCCACCTTCTGTGTGGGACAAGGAGCCGGACGTGTGCCTTTCCGGAATCAGGCTCTGCCGAGGACGATAGACATGAGATGTTCCTCCTCTGGGCAAGCCCGGGTCCCAGATCCTGTTGTGCCTGTGAATAGGCTGCAGGGGGACGGTGAAGACCAGCAACAGCTTTCAGGGCTGCCACCTTCCGTGTGGGACAAGGAGCCGGACGTGTGCCTTTTCGGAAATAGGCTCTGCCGAGGACGAGAGCCATGAGATGTTCCTCCTCTGGGCATGACCGGGTCCTGAATCCTGTTGTGCCTGTGAATAGGCTGCAGGGGGATGGTGAAGACCAGCAACATCTTTCCGGCCTGCCACCTTCCGTGTGGGACAAGGAGCCGGACGTGTGCCTTTCCAGAATCAGGCTCTGCCGAGGACGAGAGCCATGAGATGTTCCTCCTCTGGGCAAGCCCGCGTCCCAGATCCTGTTGTGCCTGTGAATAGGCTGCAGGGGGACGGTGAAGACCAGGAACAGCTTTCAGGGCTGCCACCTTCCATGTGGGACAAGGAGCCGTACGTGTGCCTTTTTGGAAACAGGCTCTGCCGAGGACGAGAGACTAACCCTGACCCTAACCCTAACCCTAACCCCTAACCCTAACCCTAAGCCCATCCCTAACGACCCTAACCCTAACCCTAACCCTAAGCCCTTAACACTAACCCTAACCCTAAACCCTAACCCTAACCCTAACTGTAACCCTAACCCGGACCCTATCTCCTAACCCTAACCCTAACCCTAACCCCTAAGCCTAACCCTAAACCTAACCCTAAACCTAACCCTAACCCTAACCCTAACCCTAACCCCAACCCTAACCCTAACCCTAACCCCTAACTGTAAACCTTTTCTGACAAGTTGCAGGATGTGTGCCTTTCCGGAATCAAGCTCTGCCGAGGACGAGAGCCATGAGATGTTCCTCCTCTAGGCAAGCCCGGGTCCCAGATCCTGTTGTGCCTGTGAATAGGCTGCAGGGGGACGGTGAAGACCAGCAACATCTTTCCAGCCTGCCACCTTCCGTGTGGGACACGGAGCCGGACGTGTGCCTTTCCAGAATCAGGCTCTGCCGAGGACGAGAGCCATGAGATGTTCCTCCTCTGGGCAAGCCCCGGTCCCAGATCCTGTTGTGCCTGTGAATAGGCTGCAGGGGGACGGTGAAGACCAGCAACATCTTTCCGGCCTGCCACCTTCCGTGTGGGACAAGGAGCCGGACGTGTGCCTTTCCACAATCAGACTCTGCCGAGGACGAGAGCCATGAGATGTTCCTCCTCTGGGCAAGCCCGGGTCCCAGATCCTGTTGTGCCTGTGAATAGGCTGCAGGGGGACGGTGAAGACCACAAACATATTTCCGGCCAGCCACCTTCCGTGTCGGAAAAGGAGCCGGACGTATGACTTTTCAAAAATAGGCTCTGCCGAGGACGAGAGCCATGATATGTTCCTCCTCTGGGCAAGCCCGGGTCCTGAATCCTGTTGTGCCTGTGAATAGGCTGCAGGGGGACGGTGAAGTCCAGCAACAGCTTTCAGGGCTGCCACCTTCCGTGTGGGACAAGGAGCCGGACGTGTGCCTTTTCGGAAAGAGGCCCTGCCGAGGACGAGAGCCATGAGATGTTCCTCCTCTGGGCAAGCCCGCGTCCCAGATCCTGTTGTGCCTGTGAATAGGCTGCAGGGGGACGGTGAAGACCAGCAACAGCTTTCAGGGCTGCCACCTTCTGTGTGGGACAAGGAGCCGGACGTGTGCCTTTCCGGAATCAGGCTCTGCCGAGGACGATAGACATGAGATGTTCCTCCTCTGGGCAAGCCCGGGTCCCAGATCCTGTTGTGCCTGTGAATAGGCTGCAGGGGGACGGTGAAGACCAGCAACAGCTTTCAGGGCTGCCACCTTCCGTGTGGGACAAGGAGCCGGACGTGTGCCTTTTCGGAAATAGGCTCTGCCGAGGACGAGAGCCATGAGATGTTCCTCCTCTGGGCATGACCGGGTCCTGAATCCTGTTGTGCCTGTGAATAGGCTGCAGGGGGACGGTGAAGACCAGCAACATCTTTCCGGCCTGCCACCTTCCGTGTGGGACAAGGAGCCGGACGTGTGCCTTTCCGGAATCAGGCTCTGCCGAGGACGAGAGACTAACCCTGACCCTAACCCTAACCCTAACCCCTAACCCTAACCCTAAGCCCATCCCTAACGACCCTAACCCTAACCCTAACCCTAAGCCCTTAACACTAACCCTAACCCTAAACCATAACCCTAACCCTAACTGTAACCCTAACCCGGACCCTAACTCCTAACTCTAACCCTAAACCTAACGCCTAACCCTAACCGTAACCCTAACCAACTAACCCTAACCCCTAACCCTAACCCTAACATTAATGGCCCTAACCCTAACCCTAACCCCTAACCCTAACCCTAACATTAATGGCCCTAACCCTAACCCTAACCCCTAAGCCTAACCCTAACCCTAATGGACCCTAACCCTAACCCTAACCCTAACCCCTAACCCTAACCCTAACCCTAACACCTAACCCTAACCCTAACCCCTAACCCTAACCCTAACCCTAACCCTAAACCCTAACTGTAAACCTTTTCTGACATTTTGCAGGATGTGTGCCGTTTCCGAAACAGGTTCTGCTGAGGACGAGAGCCATGAGATTTTCCTGCTCTGGGCAAGCCCGTATCCCAGATCCTGTTGTGCCTGTGAATAGGCTGCAGGGGGACGGTGAAGACCAGCAACAGCTTTCCAGCCTGCCACCTTCCGTGTGGTACAAGTAGCCGGACGTGTGCCTTTCCAGAATCAGGCTCTGCCGAGGACGAGAGCCATGAGATGTTCCTCCTCTGGGCAAGCCCGCGTCCCAGATCCTGTTGTGCCTGTGAATAGGCTGCAGGGGGACGGTGAAGACCAGGAACAGCTTTCAGGGCTGCCACCTTCCATGTGGGACAAGGAGCCGTACGTGTGCCTTTTTGGAAACAGGCTCTGCCGAGGACGAGAGACTAACCCTGACCCTAACCCTAACCCTAACCCCTAACCCTAACCCTAAGCCCATCCCTAACGACCCTAACCCTAACCCTAACCCTAAGCCCTTAACACTAACCCTAACCCTAAACCCTAACCCTAACCCTAACTGTAACCCTAACCCGGACCCTATCTCCTAACCCTAACCCTAACCCTAACCCCTAAGCCTAACCCTAAACCT
Source organism: Astur gentilis (assembly GCF_929443795.1). Classification (NCBI taxonomy): domain Eukaryota; kingdom Metazoa; phylum Chordata; class Aves; order Accipitriformes; family Accipitridae; genus Astur; species Astur gentilis. The sequence continues at coordinate 2,266,378 of NW_026060894.1, read as the reverse complement.
AACCCTAAACCTAACCCTAACCCTAACCCTAACCCTAACCCCAACCCTAACCCTAACCCTAACCCCTAACTGTAAACCTTTTCTGACAAGTTGCAGGATGTGTGCCTTTCCGGAATCAGGCTCTGCCGAGGACGAGAGCCATGAGATGTTCCTCCTCTGGGCAAGCCCGGGTCCCAGATCCTGTTGTGCCTGTGAATAGGCTGCAGGGGGACGGTGAAGACCAGCAACATCTTTCCAGCCTGCCACCTTCCGTGTGGGACACGGAGCCGTACGTGTGCCTTTCCAGAATCAGGCTCTGCCGAGGACGAGAGCCATGAGATGTTCCTCCTCTGGGCAAGCCCCGGTCCCAGATCCTGTTGTGCCTGTGAATAGGCTGCAGGGGGACGGTGAAGACCAGCAACATCTTTCCGGCCTGCCACCTTCCGTGTGGGACAAGGAGCCGGACGTGTGCCTTTCCACAATCAGACTCTGCCGAGGACGAGAGCCATGAGATGTTCCTCCTCTGGGCAAGCCCGGGTCCCAGATCCCGTTGTGCCTGTGAATAGGCTGCAGGGGGACGGTGAAGACCACAAACATATTTCCGGCCAGCCACCTTCCGTGTCGGAAAAGGAGCCGGACGTATGACTTTTCAAAAATAGGCTCTGCCGAGGACGAGAGCCATGATATGTTCCTCCTCTGGGCAAGCCCGGGTCCTGAATCCTGTTGTACCTGTGAATAGGCTGCAGGGGGACGGTGAAGTCCAGCAACAGCTTTCAGGGCTGCCACCTTCCGTGTGGGACAATCAGCCGGACGTGTGCCTTTTCGGAAAGAGGCCCTGCCGAGGACGAGAGCCATGAGATGTTCCTCCTCTGGGCAAGCCCGCGTCCCAGATCCTGTTGTGCCTGTGAATAGGCTGCAGGGGGACGGTGAAGACCAGCAACAGCTTTCAGGGCTGCCACCTTCTGTGTGGGACAAGGAGCCGGACGTGTGCCTTTCCGGAATCAGGCTCTGCCGAGGACGATAGACATGAGATGTTCCTCCTCTGGGCAAGCCCGGGTCCCAGATCCTGTTGTGCCTGTGAATAGGCTGCAGGGGGACGGTGAAGACCAGCAACAGCTTTCAGGGCTGCCACCTTCCGTGTGGGACAAGGAGCCGGACGTGTGCCTTTTCGGAAATAGGCTCTGCCGAGGACGAGAGCCATGAGATGTTCCTCCTCTGGGCATGACCGGGTCCTGAATCCTGTTGTGCCTGTGAATAGGCTGCAGGGGGACGGTGAAGACCAGCAACATCTTTCCGGCCTGCCACCTTCCGTGTGGGACAAGGAGCCGGACGTGTGCCTTTCCGGAATCAGGCTCTGCCGAGGACGAGAGACTAACCCTGACCCTAACCCTAACCCTAACCCCTAACCCTAACCCTAAGCCCATCCCTAACGACCCTAACCCTAACCCTAACCCTAAGCCCTTAACACTAACCCTAACCCTAAACCATAACCCTAACCCTAACTGTAACCCTAACCCGGACCCTAACTCCTAACTCTAACCCTAAACCTAACGCCTAACCCTAACCGTAACCCTAACCAACTAACCCTAACCCCTAACCCTAACCCTAACATTAATGGCCCTAACCCTAACCCTAACCCCTAACCCTAACCCTAACATTAATGGCCCTAACCCTAACCCTAACCCCTAACCCTAACCCTAACCCTAATGGACCCTAACCCTAACCCTAACCCTAACCCCTAACCCTAACCCTACCCCTAACACCTAACACTAACCCTAACCCCTAATCCTAACCCTAACCCTAACCCTAAACCCTAACTGTAAACCTTTTCTGACATTTTGCAGGATGTGTGCCGTTTCCGAAACAGGTTCTGCTGAGGACGAGAGCCATGAGATTTTCCTGCTCTGGGCAAGCCCGTATCCCAGATCCTGTTGTGCCTGTGAATAGGCTGCAGGGGGACGGTGAAGACCAGCAACAGCTTTCCAGCCTGCCACCTTCCGTGTGGTACAAGTAGCCGGACGTGTGCCTTTCCAGAATCAGGCTCTGCCGAGGACGAGAGCCATGAGATGTTCCTCCTCTGGGCAAGCCCGCGTCCCAGATCCTGTTGTGCCTGTGAATAGGCTGCAGGGGGACGGTGAAGACCAGGAACAGCTTTCAGGGCTGCCACCTTCCATGTGGGACAAGGAGCCGTACGTGTGCCTTTTTGGAAACAAGCTCTGCCGAGGACGAGAGACTAACCCTGACCCTAACCCTAACCCTAACCCCTAACCCTAACCCTAAGCCCATCCCTAACGACCCTAACCCTAACCCTAACCCTAAGCCCTTAACACTAACCCTAACCCTAAACCCTAACCCTAACCCTAACTGTAACCCTAACCCGGACCCTATCTCCTAACCCTAACCCTAACCCTAACCCCTAAGCCTAACCCTAAACCTAACCCTAAACCTAACCCTAACCCTAACCCTAACCCTAACCCCAACCCTAACCCTAACCCTAACCCCTAACTGTAAACCTTTTCTGACAAGTTGCAGGATGTGTGCCTTTCCGGAATCAAGCTCTGCCGAGGACGAGAGCCATGAGATGTTCCTCCTCTAGGCAAGCCCGGGTCCCAGATCCTGTTGTGCCTGTGAATAGGCTGCAGGGGGACGGTGAAGACCAGCAACATCTTTCCAGCCTGCCACCTTCCGTGTGGGACACGGAGCCGTACGTGTGCCTTTCCAGAATCAGGCTCTGCCGAGGACGAGAGCCATGAGATGTTCCTCCTCTGGGCAAGCCCCGGTCCCAGATCCTGTTGTGCCTGTGAATAGGCTGCAGGGGGACGGTGAAGACCAGCAACATCTTTCCGGCCTGCCACCTTCCGTGTGGGACAAGGAGCCGGACGTGTGCCTTTCCACAATCAGACTCTGCCGAGGACGAGAGCCATGAGATGTTCCTCCTCTGGGCAAGCCCGGGTCCCAGATCCCGTTGTGCCTGTGAATAGGCTGCAGGGGGACGGTGAAGACCACAAACATATTTCCGGCCAGCCACCTTCCGTGTCGGAAAAGGAGCCGGACGTATGACTTTTCAAAAATAGGCTCTGCCGAGGACGAGAGCCATGAGATGTTCCTCCTCTGGGCAAGCCCGGGTCCTGAATCCTGTTGTACCTGTGAATAGGCTGCAGGGGGACGGTGAAGTCCAGCAACAGCTTTCAGGGCTGCCACCTTCCGTGTGGGACAATCAGCCGGACGTGTGCCTTTTCGGAAAGAGGCCCTGCCGAGGACGAGAGCCATGAGATGTTCCTCCTCTGGGCAAGCCCGCGTCCCAGATCCTGTTGTGCCTGTGAATAGGCTGCAGGGGGACGGTGAAGACCAGCAACAGCTTTCAGGGCTGCCACCTTCTGTGTGGGACAAGGAGCCGGACGTGTGCCTTTCCGGAATCAGGCTCTGCCGAGGACGATAGACATGAGATGTTCCTCCTCTGGGCAAGCCCGGGTCCCAGATCCTGTTGTGCCTGTGAATAGGCTGCAGGGGGACGGTGAAGACCAGCAACAGCTTTCAGGGCTGCCACCTTCCGTGTGGGACAAGGAGCCGGACGTGTGCCTTTTCGGAAATAGGCTCTGCCGAGGACGAGAGCCATGAGATGTTCCTCCTCTGGGCATGCCCGGGTCCTGAATCCTGTTGTGCCTGTGAATAGGCTGCAGGGGGATGGTGAAGACCAGCAACATCTTTCCGGCCTGCCACCTTCCGTGTTGGACAAGTAGCCGGACGTGTGCCTTTCCAGAATCAGACTCTGCCGAGGACGAGAGCCATGAGATGTTCCTCCTCTGGACAAGCCCGGGTCCCAAATCCTGTTGTGCCTGTGAATAGGCTGCAGGGGGACGGTGAAGACCAGCAACAGCTTTCCGGCCTGCCACCTTCCGTGTCGGAAAAGGAGCCGGACGTATGACTTTTCAAAAATAGGCTCTGCCGAGGACGAGAGCCATGATATGTTCCTCCTCTGGGCAAGCCCGGGTCCTGAATCCTGTTGTACCTGTGAATAGGCTGCAGGGGGACGGTGAAGACCAGCAACAGCTTTCAGGGCTGCCACCTTCCGTGTGGGACAAGGAGCCGGACGTGTGCCTTTTCGGAAACAGGCTCTGCCGAGGACGAGAGACTAACCCTGACCCTAACGCTAACCCTAAACCCTAACCCTAACCCTAAGCCCATCCCTAACGACCCTAACCCTAACCCTAACCCTAAGCCCTTAACACTAACCCTAACCCTAAACCCTAACCCTAACCCTAACTGTAACCCTAACCCGGACCCTATCTCGTAACTCTAATCCTAACCCTAACCCCTAACCCTAACCGTAACCCTAACCACATAACCCTAACACTCACCTTAACACCTAACCCTAACCCTAATCCTAACCCCTAACCCTAACCCCTACCCTAACCCTAACCCTGACCCTAACCCTAACCCTAACCCTAACCCCTAACCCTAACCCTAACCCTTATGACCCTAAACCTAACCCTAACCCTGACCCTAACCCTAACCCTAAGCCTAACCCTAACCCCCTAACCCTAACCCTAACCCTAACCCTAACCCCAACCCTAACCCTAACCCCTAACTGTAAAACTTTTCTGACAAGTTGCAGGATGTGTGCCGTTTCCGAAACAGGTTCTGCTGAGGACGAGAGCCATGAGATGTTCCTCCTCTGGGCAAGCCCGGGTCCCAGATCCTGTTGTGCCTGTGAATAGGCTGCAGGGGGACGGTGAAGACCAGCAACAGCTTTCAGGGCTGCCACCTTCCGTGTGGGACAAGGAGCCGGACGTGTGCCTTTCCGGAATCAGGCTCTGCCGAGGACGAGAGCCATGAGATGTTCCTCCTCTGGGCAAGCCCGGGTCCCAGATCCTGTTGTGCCTGTGAATAGGCTGCAGGGGGACGGTGAAGACCAGCAACATCTTTCCGGCCTACCACCTTCCGTGTCGGACAAGGAGCCGGACGTGTGACTTTTCAGAAGTAGGCTCTGCCGAGGACGAGAGCCATGAGATGTTCCTCCTCTGGGCAAGCCCGGGTCCCAGATCCTGTTGTGCCTGTGAATAGGCTGCAGGGGGACGGTGAAGACCAGCAACATCTTTCCGGCCTGCCACCTTCCGTGTGGGACAAGGAGCCGGACGTGTGCCTTTCCAGAATCAGACTCTGCCGAGGACGAGAGCCATGAGATGTTCCTCCTCTGGGCAAGCTCGGGTCCTGAATCCTGTTGTACCTGTGAATAGGCTGCAGGGGGACGGTGAAGACCAGCAACAGCTTTCAGGGCTGCCACCTTCCGTGTGGGACAAGGAGCCGGACGTGTGCCTTTTCGAAAAGAGGCCCTGCCGAGGACGAGAGCCATGTGATGTTCCTCCTCTGGGCAAGCCGGGGTCCCTGATCCTGTTGTGCCTGTGAATAGGCTGCAGGGGGACGGTGAAGACCAGCAACAGCTTTCAGGGCTGCCACCTTCCGTGTGGGACAAGGAGCCGGACGTGTGCCTTTTTGGAAACAGGCTCTGCCGAGGACGAGAGACTAACCCTGACCCTAACCCTAACCCTAACCCCTAACCCTAACCCTAAGCCCATCCCTAACGACCCTAACCCTAACCCTAACCCTAAGCCCTTAACACTAACCCTAACCCTAAACCCTAACCCTAACCCTAACTGTAACCCTAAACCGGACCCTATCTCGTAACTCTAACCCTAACCCTAACCCCTAACCCTAACCGTAACCCTAACCACCTAACCCTAACACTCGCCCTAACACCTAACCCTAACCCTAATCCTAACCCCTAACCCTAACCCCTACCCTAACCCTAACCCTAATTTACCCTAACCCTAACCCTAACCCTAACCCCTAACCCTAAGCCTAACCCTAACCCTAACCCTAACCCTAAGCCTAACCCTAACCCCCTAACCCTAACCCTAACCCTAACCCTAACCCTAAGCCTAACCCTAACCCCCTAACCCTAACCCTAACCCTAAACCTAACCCTAACCCTAACCCTAAACCTAACCCCAACCCTAACCCTAACCCCTAACTGTAATCCTTTTCTGACAACTTGCAGGATGTGTGCCGTTTCCGAAACAGGTTCTGCTGAGGACGAGAGCCATGAGATTTTCCTCCTCTGGGCAAGCCCGGGTCCCAGATCCTGTTGTGCCTGTGAATACGCTGCAGGGGGACGGTGAAGACCAGCAACATCTTTCAGGGCTGCCACCTTCCGTGTGGGACAAGGAGCCGGACGTGTGCCTTTCCGGAATCAGGCTCTGCCGAGGACGAGAGCCATGAGATGTTCCTCCTCTGGGCAAGCCCGGGTCCCAGATCCTGTTGTGCCTGTGAATAGGCTGCAGGGGGACGGTGAAGACCAGCAACATCTTTCCAGCCTGCCACCTTCCGTGTGGGAGAAGGA